>NC_031982.2:16573375-16873375 GCF_001858045.2 Oreochromis niloticus | reverse complement strand
GCATTTCTTTCTTTCTTCTAAGTATGCATTATGCTCCAAACTGAAAGGTGACTCTCAGAAATGCTTCAATAGATGCCTAAATAAATACTACATGTTGTTTTTTCCCCTTTATAATGGAAGGAAGCCTCTTTTCCTTTTTTAATTTCCTTTGGTTTTCACCAGAAAAACACTTCCTTGTGAAACCGAGCAGGATGACGTGGAGTTGTGTTATCAGTTGTAGGGCTGTTAGTCAATGCAAACCCACACCCATCACCGGATTTACACAGTGACCACTTCTATCAGCAAGGAAAATAAAAGCTTGTTCCAGATAGGGCCATGATGCACAGAAAAATGGAACTTTACTGAGAGCGGCTCACCGTTCGAGGATCAGACGCTTCAGTTCCTGCTGTGTTACACACACTGATGGAGGCTGGAAGGAAATGAAAAAGGAAAAGGTAATATTACTGAGCCTCAACAATAAACACAGCAACAGCGAACAATAATGACCTAAATAACATATCAATCCGCTGTCCATAAAAATTACTACTTTTATGAGTTTGATGATTTCAAGTGTTTACCCGAGCACTGAGGGAATCTCACACCAGAGGCGCAACGATCACACAGTTGACCCACCACACCTGGAAGGCAGAGGCACTGACCCGATAACGGGTCGCAAGTTGCGTCATATGAGCCTTCCTGTGAACACCGGCAGGCTGGGGACAGTTACACAAGCAGACATAAGAACTCTAAGCATTATTATGGTAAGTTGTCTGGTTCTTATACAGCCCTTTTTCTGCAACATGTATCATTCACCCCTTCACACAAGCACTGTTTTCCACATGTATGTGCTTTCTGTCTAACATTCACATGCAGATAAACGCATCAAAGAACAACATGTGGTTCAGTATGTTGCCCAACGAAACTTTGGCAGGCAGACTGGGTGAGACAGGGATCAAACCATCAACAATTCAGATTAGTAGATGATGCTCTACCTCCAGAGCCCCAGCCATTGTCCTTAGGGATAAGTGAATCTCATAAGAAAAGAACAGGAATTGAAACTCTTGAGATGACCTTGTTTATTTTAAGAATCAGATTGTCTTAAGTGATTCCCAGTTGTCTATTCTTGGGAATATGAGTCCATAGAAGGAAGAGGTCTATAAATATCACATATTTCATCTCTCTGTGAAACATCGTGTCATGTAAATTGCATTAAAAAAATCAATTGAGGGGGCAGAGTGGGATTTTTGTGGATGCCGTGGGAGGATTTCTCCTTCAAAGTCATGAGAAGACGCCACCATAAATCCAACCAGAAGCTACATTATTTTTCCAGCAGCTTTCTCATCAGCAGAGGTCAAAAGTACACAAGTGGTTTATCTACTGTAGTTATACTGATAGACATAGAGGGATAAGTCCCACTTACCAGCACAGTCAGGATATCCATAGTAGCCTGGCGCACATTCATCACACTCCCGTCCCCCATAATTGGAGAGACAAATACACTGACCATTCGGACCGCACACGCTGTCGGCCACGCCGGCCCCATCACAGAGACATGCTGAAGAAATAAAATAATAAAGCAAAATTTATTCTATTTTTATAGCTCTGTATAAACATTTACCCAGAAAAGTCCCAATTATAAAAACATCTGTCCGAATAAGTAATCTTTACATGCAAAAAACCTGTAAACATCAACTAAAACACACATAATACACACGCATTTTTCCAAATGTACTTTGATAATTGTTACTGAAATTACATTCCCTGGAGGGTCCATTTAAAGCTTTAAGGGTCAAGTGTCAAAAACCTTAAGCTAAGACTTAAAAATGGCCAAATATGTAAGTGTACTTCCATCTGATAATACTGTAAGCTGTTTCATGGTGAGAGTGAAGTTGTATTCTGTATTAACAAAGCAAAAGATTGCTGGACAAACTAATCCCTGCTGTGTAATTAAGTCACTCCGGTCACACCTATTAACATTTACAGCGCTGATTTGCTGCCTTTACTCCTCTCCACATAATAACCACTTGTGGCCACTACTTTTAAAATAAAACTCCTGTTTCCTAATCATTAACCAGTAACACTGATGACTTTGTGTTTCTTTACAGTCTGCGGGGCTCAAATTCTTTGTTGCCATGCACGTCTCTCTCACCCCGGCAGTTTGGGAAGGAGTGGTATCCAGGTCGACAGCGGTCGCAGCGCTCGCCCTCCACGCTCTGCTGGCACAGGCAGCGGCCTAAAGCATCGCATATCCCATCCAGAGTCCCTCTGTAGTCACAAATACACGCTGCGCACAAAACACAGTGGAAACATTTAATTTAACAATAACAGCAAGCAAATTAAACCTTAACAGAAATTCAAATGTGTATCCCTAGTGGAACAATAATGTTTGCTTATAATTGAGGCTGAGCTCTTTCTTTAGTGGACCCCCCCCCCAAAAAAAAGACTGACAAATACTTCCTTCATATTGTGGCACACAGTGGCACAGCTATGCTGGTGCCCACCCCACCCCCTGCCAGGCCCCGCCCGGTAGGGGTTTCTGAATAGGCTTGGCACAGCCACCCGAGAGACTACCATAGTTTTCTTTGCCTCTAAGCAGCTCCCAAACATGAAACCAGCTTTTCAAAGGCTGTTGATTGAAAGACAGGCTCTTCAGCCTACACGTCAGAGGTAAGTCAGTGTTAGCATACGTTCTCTGACAGCTGAATTGAGTGGGGGGAAAAAATCAAGGGCTGATGGTTTTCACTTTAATAGCAATGCCATATTACTGATAATGGATTTCCCAGCTTGAAGGGAACTTATAAATAATATTAGTTTCCATTAAATAGCCCCAAATGGCCACTGCTATCATGAGACTATTTGAACATGAAGTCCCAGTGATGGATGAGAAAATGTAAGACCACTGAACTGTTATTCTGAACAACTGCATGCTATCTGCATGCATTATACCAGTATTTTGACCAGCTAAATACAATAAATGCCAGGTTACACATGGGCTACAAATTTAGCCTTCAACTTGACTGACCTCTAACACGTGTTCTTAAAGTTTAAATCAAGACAAAACAGAGTCCGACTCAGTGGCACCACATACAGACCGCTAAAGCTCTTTTGAAAGCCTCTAAGTAAAGTAAGTCTGGAATTTTTTTAAAAAGGGTACCCTATAAAAGACCTTTGTAAAGGGCCAAGTTTCAGTAACGTTTTCAATCAAGTTGCAATGAGAATAAAAGCACTGCCATGAAGACATCACATCGGGTCTAATCACACTCACGCTGACAGCTGGGTGTGCCAAAATAGCCTGGAGGGCAAACAGTGGGACCTACAGAGGGAGAAAATAAAGAGGATATAATAACAGCATTTTAAGCGGATGTTTAAAAACGCCTATCAATCTGAGTCTGATATGACATACTGCAGTCTGTTTACTGATCTTACCCACAATGGGACCTGCAGGAGATTTGGTGGTCGCTGGGTACACTGGATATCCTGATTGCAAAAGAGGGGCACAAAATTAAGACCTCCAGTGACTGGAAAATGTAATGAAGTAAAACCTCAGTGTCAACTTTATTTATTGCTGCGGGGGGGAATTTCTCTTGGTGCAGTAATTGAAATCCACATAACAAAAACTACTCACATAAAAACAAACTTCCCCCCACGCCAGCCTTTTGAAGTTATTCACTTTCTTGCCAAGAGATAGACGAGAGGATTTATGCCCCGTTTGCATTTGAATAGTAAAGTCAGTGGTTAGGAAGCTCAGCTTAATGTAAACTGTACACAGGGGGGAAACAACAAGCCTGGATTTGCACAAAGTCTAAAAACAACTTTTCATCATTTTATAAAGGATTAAGCACCAACTTGGCTTGGGAGGAGTAATAAGGCCTGAACAGTTCAGCACATCACCACCGTCACATCCATTCTTATAAGTACACGATGTGTATGCATTTAAAAAAGCACATTCTAACCTATTTAATACTGAGCTTCAAAGGAACTGGTAGGCAGACTTTGTTACCTTTGGACAGACAAAAGAATGACATAGGCTCCTTTGTCCTGTAAAACCGCTCAACTATTTTAGGTATTGTTTACTCAGACTTACTTACTCAGACAAGAAGCTCAAGCGTTTGCAGACGATGTGCAGTTAATGTTTCAGCTGGTGCTGCAGTTACACAGTTTTTTACAGTTTGCCATTAACCTGTCATTGTCAGATTTTATGTGTACAAGTCACACATCTTCAATTCAAAATCCAACAAGCTGCAAATATTTCGTGCCGTGACAGAAAACACCAAGCAAGCACCTCTTCAAACCCAAATAATTCTCTCATGACCGTGTCAACATGTTTAGTCTAGTTTGGCAGTGCTAACATGCTGATGATAAGAACCAAATGTTTAAAAATTCTGTGTTAGTAAAACATATCTCAAGACTACAGACCTGTGTTGCTGTGTTTGCGTAAGGACTGTAGGTTTCGATGATATCGACGATCAACATTAGATGATAAGATGAAAATGATGTGAGTCTTTAGATTTGGTGTTTCTCTATTGTCACACTGGCTAATTTTCAATTAAATATGAATAACTTTAAATAAGCTTGACAAATAGATGTGTGAATAGAGAAATCGAGTGCTGTAGGAAGTTCACACAGAAGCCGGTTTTAAGTAGGTTTATCAATCAAAGACAGAGAAAAAGATCAATATTACTGTAAGAATGGCTTTAGCGCCTTGAAGAAAGAAATGTAAAATGAAACATCGAGCAGCTTATCTCCAGTCATAGCAGACTCCTGAATCTGTTGGCAGATCAGATCAATGAGATTAGATGGGGAAGTTTTTTTATGTGTCCACTACCTGTAAGGCATACGCGAAGCATGAAATAACTTTAGAAGTGTACTACTGCAAGATGTACTTCTGTCAAAAGGCTTTGGACAAATGTGTTTGTTCAGGGGGAAATCTGAGAGTAAAACAATGTTGATTCATGATTCCAGCTGTTAAAGATCGGGTTCAGGTTAACTGACCATGAATAGCCGTACCCTTCTATGAAAAAGCAAAGTCTTCCCTTCAAGTCAAGACTCAAATGAGGAACAGGAATGACTAACTCTACCTTTTTGTTGTTTGCAGCAACTGCAGACAGATTTATACCTTGTGATTTTTGAACATGCAACACCAAAATCATGCATTTAGCACATTTGTGCAAAATGTTATCTCAGCGTGTGAGAGCAAAACTAAACTTACGAAAGCAGTCAGGGTAGTAATAGTGTCCATCAGCACAGCGATCGCAGTTTTCTCCAGCAAACTGTGGCTTGCAGATACACCGTCCAGACCCCATTTCACATCCAGCTGTAGTTCTTTCGTCACAGCGGCAGGCTGGTAGATGTCGTGATTTTATGAAGAGAAAAAAGAAAGTGTCCATGTTAACATGTGCAAAATGTAGATGTAAAATACACATATAGACAAACACATGCATCATCAGAGTAAAATCCATGCATCTATTTTCTTCCTGTTATCCACTTCAGGGTCACGGGGTGGGGGGAGTGGAGCATATCCCTGCTACTATTGGGCGGAAGGCGGGGTACACGTTGGACGGGTCACCAGTTTGTCGCAGGGCTGACACAGAGACAGTTATCCTTTCACACTCATATTCACACGTATGGACGAGTGAAAATCATCAACCTAACTGTGGAAAGAGGTCAGAGTACCCACACAGATCCTGCAAACTCCACACAGAAAGACCCTGACCACATGGTCGATTCGAAACCAGCAAATTCTTAATGTGAGGCAACAGTGCTGATTACTGTGTCACCATGATGCCCACTCAGACCACAAATTGAGGTTAAATACCCCAAATTTTCACACAGTAAAGTAACATGTACAGAAAGCTTTCAACCATCCCGAATCCCAAAACGAGAGCTCTTAAAAGTTAATAATGATGATCGTTTACTAAGCTACTTAATTGAGTTTGTGTATTTTATGATTATATTAAAAGCTCTCGGGTCAACCGCTTTAATTCCACTACTTCGTCATGTGCAAACACAACTGTCAGCTATTTATACCGAGAGGAATAGTCATGGACCATTAAAGTAATGTAAACAATGGCAGAGCCCAGTTTAGCAATAAAACAAGCGGCGGTGCCAGTGGTGCTTGACAGTGGTGCCATCTGTGTCAGTCTAAAGCAAGGCGCTAAAGCCTTTCTTTGATTAAAAATGCACTTTGGCTTCACTCATATGTCAAACATGTTGTAGGTCACATAACAACATGGTGAGACAATATTTGATTCCCAAACTATCTGTTGTCGTATCTTGAAAAATGTCAGAGAAGCTGCAAAAACGGATTCCACAAAAATACACACACGCATGCATAAACAGTATAGGCTTATATTTCCACAGTCTTTTTCATCAGTACATAGTAAGGTTTTACAACATCGGTATGTTGGTTAGGATGCCTCACGCATGGCTCTACAACTGTGGCATAACTGGGAATTTTGATTCACTCATTCAGACCAGTTTAAGCCATATCCAGCCACCCCCACTGTAAATAAAACAGAATATGTTTGACATAATATAAAAGTCTCAGAATGAGCCTAAACACATCTAACCAAAGTTTATCCCCACTGGCTCCAGAACAGACTGGCAGCAATCAGATCCATGCAAAAAATTAAAACAGCATTTTGATGTGACACGGACAAAAATGTGGCTTACGTATGCATCCGGTGGGAGACTCAGTAGGTACACCGTAAGGCCTGTAGAAGCCTTCAATGCATCTCTCACAGTTCACTCCAGCAGTGTTGTGCTAAAGAATGATACAGAACAAAATTAACTTTAGTCTTGAACAGAAAAAACACGAGTTTAAGTTTCTAGCTTTGCATCAATCTATGTGGCCATTACGCAATACTTGATATAGTCGCTGCATCTGTATTCTATTCCATAACACTCCACCTTAACATAACACTCAATTCAAATGTATCTTGGCAAAAATAAGGGCACAAAGTTCCTAGAAAGTTTCAAAAAGAACGTTTGCTTTGGCCTCACACAGCAAGTTGCACAAGTTTCAAACTGAAGTATGCAATATCCAATCCTCTGCAAAAGACTTGAGTGATATAGAGATGTGCAGTATGGAATATTTCTTCACTTTCTATCCTGTTTTCAACCACACACATGCAAACATGAGAATCAGTTTAGACTTGATACCCAGTACATACCTGGCAGTTGATGCACACTCCTCCTCCATCAAACCTGCCGAAGGTGTCTAAACTTGTTCCCCTTTTTTCCACCTCTGGGTCGTAATAACAGTCGAAAGCATGGGAGAAACACTGGCAGGCTGAGGAGGAAACCCCCCGAGACAAACACACACACACAGACAAGTATTATTCTATACTGTCAGTAGATTACCTCTGACTCCTCCTTTCCCCCTGTAAGTACCTTAAGCTACTCATTCTCTTAAAAGGAATATTAAGTCAAGGTTGTTAAGCATCAAGAGAAACTATAAAATCCAAACTAAACAAGATGGCATATCCTCTTCCTGTAATCCACCCTGTCTTATTAATGATTATGAATGGGTTGGGTGCATTTGTACTGCATGAGTGCACTGACTGGATTACAAGTTTCCTTCCTTGCTTTACTTCTGTGGCTGATGCAAGGTTATGTTTCATGAAGGCAAAAGTTGTCAACAGTGCAAAGCAATTAGATTCCAGCTGGCAAAGGCTCTGCTGATGGACTGAATGGCTCGCTGATAAGCTCTCACTATCTAGGTTGGCGCAGGGTTGACTAAGCTCATTGACCAGCTACCTAAACAGACAAAACCCAGTTATCCTCAAGCAAGTTGTGCACCGTGCTGTTCATCACACATACCATATCAGGAATGTCCTCCCAGCTCTTCACTGAGGCTCACCACAATACCATATCAGGGCATCCACAATAGGGCTTAAATATCAGAGGCAAGAGGACACTTCAGTCCTCTCTGGGGGTAGTAATTCAAGGAGCCAACAGCATGGGGAGTAGCAGAGTGCGGTTTTGGTTACACACTAAATGAAGTACTGTACATGTATACTTACGCTGACACTCATTCGGGTTGTCAACAGTTGCAGCGCGCCATGGCTTCTGGTTAAATCCTGGGCAGCAGCGGTCACATGACTCGCCACAGGTGTTGTGCTGGCACTCGCACTGGCGACTAAAGAAAGGAGACGAGACGCCTGTATTCAGCAGTAGTGCCAAGATGGCTTTTCAGAGAAAAAGTCCCAACTGTACATTGATATTTACTGGCACACACAGTCGGGTATTTACAAACTCGAGGACACACAGCGGAGCGCTAACGTTCATTCTGAAATCTTGTTTCAGACAGTCAGACAAATAGACATTCAAATTTGCTTCGCTTTAAGCCTTGTTTTGGTATCTGCGCAGCTGCTATTCAGCCTTAATTCTTCCTGTCTTCCGTTTGATGTTCAAGCTTTGTGTAGGTGAAAACAGCCGCTTACAGCACCTGGAAATTACGGCGATGAGAGCGATGAGACAACCAACTTAGTGAAGCATCCACGAATCCTGTCCTCTTCTTTTTTCTTGGACTTTTTCTTTGTTTCAGAGTACTAATGCTTACAATGGTTCAAAGCAGCACTTTATCCCAAATCTTATCACAGCCAGTAATCAGGGGAACTAAAACAATCTACTGCTTTTTACAATGGTGAAGTCACTGCACAAACAACATAATTGTGCTTTTCAGAAACAAATGATCACTCTTGATCTTATCTATGCTATACCTCATACACTAGATTTGGGCAGCATTTGTAATCTTTGCCTCTTTTCTTTCAGAATTAAATCCACTTTACTGTAACAGTTGTACACAAGAGCCCCAATTCTACAAAAAAACTCACTGAATAAAGGCAGGTATCTTTTAGAGCTGAAGGTGAAGTATGTATTACTAACCTATTCGGGTTGTCAGGGTTACGGCCTCCACCACACATCTGCGCGTGCCCGTGACAAACACAGCGTCCGCCAATGCTGATGTCTTTGATGCTGTAGTAATACTGTCAGCAAATAAAGAATATGTTATCAGCAGCATAATTTCCAAGCATGTTATCAGCAACTTAGCGACATCAGTCACACCAGAACAAATGCCTGGCTCTGCTTGGCAGCAGAAGTGAGTCACACATGCTGACAAGTACAAACTTAAACCATGACCCATGAGATAATGCTAGTTTTATGGGGTGAATCAGTGCGTGAGATAACACAAGATAAGGCAGCCAACATCACTGATTCCCAAAGGTTCGAATAAGGAAAACTAAACAGATGTTTTAGACACAATAGTAAATCACAAAGATACAGTGCTGTGCAAAATCATCGTGTCTTTATATTTTGCCAAAACATAAACCAAAAAAATGGTTTGTTTAGTTCTAACAGGCTTGGCAGTAAGTATTTGGTAGCACCATATTTATTCTTCAGCACAGCCTGAAGCTTTCTTATCATTTCTTTGGATTTTGGCTGCCTTTTGTTTCATTCTCTGTCTAAATGATCTCACATTGCGTCAATAATGTTGAGGTCCAGGCTCCTGGAAAGGCCAAACCATGACTGATGGCGTTCCATTGGATGTTTTCCTTTCCAGGTATGCTTTTACTGCATTGGCAGTGTGTCTGGGATCATTGTCATGCTGAAAAATGCACCTGCTGCCAATCAGACACTTTCCAGATGGTACTGCATGATGGATTAAAATGTGATCTTATTTTAGTTCATAATTCTATCAGTTTTGACATGACATCCCCTACACCGCTGGCTGAAATGCAGGACCAAACCATGACAGAGCCTTCTCAATGCTTTACAGATGGCTGGATATTTTTCCTTCTTACGGACACAACTTTCAGATAACTTTCATCGTTAGGTCTGCCACTTTTGTCCTCCACAAGTTTCCTCAAAGTTTTTTTCAGGACACACTGCACACCATGCTGAGACATACAAAGTTTTCGGCTAATAGAGCTTTGGGATTCACCTTGTTGCTGATAAAATGTTTTTTTTCTTCCTGTCAGAGTGTGTTATCTTTGACATAGATTCAACTGAAGAAATGGGAATAAATAATTATTTGCAACATAGGTGCCTTTTTATGCTTGAATTGTTTATAGGTGTTCCTCTAAAAATGGTCAAATATAAGGACTTGACTGAAATAAGTGAAAAACCAGCCAGTGTTCAAAGAAACACTATGACAGATCTTCAGAAAGCCTGGAGAAGTAGTGGCTACTGGAAGCAAAATATATATATATATATATATATATATATATATATATATATATATATATATAAAAAAAAAAAGAGGAGTAGCTCAGATATTTTACACAGTCCTGTACACTACTCTGTATCAAGGGAATTACCAAGATGACTCACATGATAGATAACAGACAGACCTGGCAGTGGGTCTCAACACAGGTGAACATGTGGGCAGGCCTGTGCGCTTGTTTCAGCAAAAAAAAAAGCTGGCAGGTGGGTGCTGCAAAAGCCAAATGGGATACAAAAGCCTGCCAGCATGACACCATAGTGTGAGGCTGTTCAGTGTGTCTCACCCTGCGTGTAACGGTGGGGTCTCTCTGGGCCTTGGAGATGAGGTGGCCGAGCAGGGTGTTGGTGCGGAGGAAGTGCAAGCGGATATTAGTAGCCTTTGTAAAGTCTTGCAGCGCAGGTGAGTAGGTAAAGTTTTTGGCCCCCGGGCGGCCATTGACCAGAGATACCACAATCTAAACAATACAAATTTACAATCCATTTACAATGCTTATTACAATATCAAGCTATTTGGTTTTACTTTTAAAAAAAAGGAGAAGGAAATACATTTTTATTTTACCTCTCCATTCTCCAAAGGGATGATCCGCGAGTATTCTGTGATGCAGAGCTGATCATCATCATTTAATAAACGGGCATTGGGCTGCTTTCCAAACCTCTCAAGACACTCACGTGCTGAATCTGCCAAAAAAGAAGAAGAAGACACCCTTTATTCTTCATATTTTTATAATAAATCATTTATTTAATTAATTAGTTCTCTTGTCATTGTAAAGAAATTACATTGGCATTTTCACATGATCAAAAGGATCATGTTCCTTTTGCATGACGCAAAAGGAAAAGACCAAAGAAGTATCATTTTAAATGGAAAAATTGGGATTTTAAATAATCTCAAATCTCTCTCCATATATATACTGTCAGGAATAATATAATATGCAGTTGCAGTGTTTATGCAGCTGGAAATAAATATTTTTTAAAGGTAAAACTCAAGGTTAAGCTAACAGTCTCTAACTCATGATAGCTCCTGAAAGAACACAAACTAGAAGAGAAACCTTGAGATTGTAAAACAGATGAGTCACAGCTGTGTCTCCTGGCAAGCTGTGTGCACGCATCCCACCTTCCCTCAGATATCCCCAATCAGCACATACAAAATATGCATTAAGTATGTAAAATGGTAGCAGTTCAGTGTCAGATTTGCAGCGTGTCACCACCTGCCACTTTTAAAACACCAAAATCAGATTTAAGCTGACATTCTAGCATGTTTTCAACAAGTCAAATTAAATCAAAGGTTTTCGGTCACACCCACTCCCTGTCTAAATCTGTCTCTGATTAAACATACTGCAGTACAAAGTTTTAACTCTGTCCGCAGGCCTTTTCTTTACAGAAACACTTTGACTTGTCATGGCAGGAAAGACACGTGTATAACTAATAGTGTTAATGATGACCGCACTCTTTTTACCTCTGCCAGTTCTAGAAATGTATAATACCCTGGATTGCTGTGATAGCTTTTGGTAGGCTGAATTTTAAATCCTTTCCATAAAAAGGCCCAAAGCTGTGTAGTGCAGAGACATGAAACTCTGCCCTATCTGTGTATTTATGACTGAAATTGAGTTTTTTTTTTAATCCACAGAGAAAACCTTTATGAGAACAGAGTCTTAAAGGAATCTGTCATCACTAATTACATCATTATAGACAACAATAGAAAATGGCAGGCATTCTGCAGACCTGCATGTTTCCTAGATTTGAAACTCAATTGAGTAATTGATTCAAGTTGGCACCACAGTCCAGAGGATTCAATATTTGATTCACAGCACAAAAACTGCACCAGCACACAGGAGAAGCTTTTTAATGCATTAACATATGAACTTACGTGCAAAATACTGCCAGGGGGTGAACGTTTTCCCATTGTCGACAGACCTCTCCAGCACCCACAGGTCAGGACGTGGTGAATTTGCAAACTTAATGAGGACATATGCGACATGGAAGAGCTAAAAAATAAAAACAGAGAGCAAAGAGGAGGCTAAATAAAAAGTCGCCCAGTGTTCAGAATGAATTTTGGCAAAATGCAGTTTCCTGTACGTGCTCTGTCAAGTAAAGTTCCCTGTTTGACCTGGAGCTCTGAAAATATCATTTCCTCTCTTGTGAATGTCTGGACACAACAACAGCTTGGCTGTATTATCTCTGTAAATGATCACCACAGAATTAATGGCTTTGAACGAGGAAGAACTTCCTGTTTTGAGCCCTTTTATTCTACTAGTAGTCTCGGTTTTAGCGGTATCTGTGTGGCCAACATTTGTTAGAGTGTACAAACTGGTGCAGGTGCAGCCCACATGATCCCTGTATGCTTCCCCGAACTTTCTATCTTCACCTCCCATCAGAATACTCAGTCCACACGAGGCCAGAGAATGATGTCAATGACAGTTTCTGCCAACACTGAGCTTTCTGTCAGGCCCACAATGTTCACCGCAGTACATTTCCTTTACAGTTAGTCAACATCGTTATCAAGCCCTAAAAGCGGGCGACTTCTGCTTGATTGAACATTGTACAAAAGAAAAGTAATTTGTGCCAGTCAAAGGTCTCTTTGTTATGACTTGGCATGGACTTGACATAGCTTGGATCGCAAACCCTTTTGACACCATCCTGCACGTGACACCTGCAGTGTCAACAAAAAGGCCTCGCCTACACCTGACTACCACACCCGTCCACGTCTTGTTTAGCATGGTTTAGAAAGAGTTTATCTAAATGCTGGCACACGAAAACAATGCATGGTTCAAAAACATAAAACCTGCAGTACCTGCACTCATTGCTAAGCTCATGAAGGTAACTGTATCTACATAACGCGGTGTACTACTTCAATAACAGACATTTCTACAGACTGTCTGTCTTTGAGGCGGATGAAGGCAGGCCCACACTCGTCCAGCATCCCACAGCACATTGATGAAAGCCCAAGGAAGCATTTGAAATATTCCAGTTACTGACTTGCATGAGGCGAGGAGCTCTAATACAAACATATCAAAGCAGAGTAAAGTCTGGCAATGCATCTTACTGTGTCAAAAAGGACCCACAATTATACTGACGAGAAAAAACCTCAAGTTCAAGAAGCCCTTAGGTTGATGGATTGTGAGAGAGTTCAGAGGTCAGTTAGGGAAATATCCGCCTTTTTTTTCCTGCCTGAAGATTGCAGACAATCACCAATAAACAACAAAACAGTTTGCAAATCAGGAAAAGTCTTTAATCAGGGTCCAAGCGGAAAGTAAATAAAACAACTTGCAACCACAGCTTTGAATAGGGTGTGTCCTAAAATTAATCAGAGAACACTTCCACCCGCATGCAACAGGATGCGCAACTAACAAAAAAAAAAAGATGCGTGGCTGCACGAGACACGGGCTGCAATCTAAAAATAGAAGCAGGAGTTGCCTGTAATCAGCATCCTGGTTCTGATGAGGACCTGCAGGAAGTTTGGTTCACATGGGCTGCAGTGACGTGAAGAGATGTTAGGAGGGTGAGATGGCACGAGTGTAAAAAAAAAAAAGAAAGAAAGAAAGAAAAAAAGAAAAAGAGTCGGTGGAGTGGCGAGAGACTTGCTGGCTGGCACGCAGACCCATCTCAGATTCCAAACATAGCGCCACATTCCCCTTCCCCCCTAATGCCCCCAAAGCAGAGCGTGTCCCTGCTTACAGGAACCTGCTGCTGACATCAACGTACAGCAGTGAAAATCTCCTCCACCACTTGTGATGATAAAGATGGCAACAAGATCCTCCAGTGTCACAAAAAATAAAAAAAGAAGCTAAAGTCCAAATTAGAGTGCTCAAACAGTCGGACACCAGCTGTGTTTCAACAGAGATTTGGGTGCAAGATGGGTAGTGCAACATTTAAACTAGCTTCTTGGGATACAAACTGAGCTGTAGTCTGCAATCTCAAAGTTTAGTTACAAGTAATGCGATGATGACACAAAGATTCAGGGACTTATTATTGACTTGATGCCAAATACTGAGTGTTGGCAAGATGAATTCTCCGGAAACAAACACAGTTAGAAACAGACAGTGTGATCTTGGAAACTGCTTAAGCAAAGCCATGCCTGTCCTGGCATGGCTTTGCTTAATTTCAGGCCTGTCTCTCCAACTGTGTCCTGCCAGTCTAAACACACGCTCTTGAAATATGTCCAGCACCTACGTATTGTTTGAAGGGACCATGAAATACTGTAACGGCATGTTAAGTGCATGAGTAGTGGCACGAAAGACATGAAACACATTGACAAGCTTGAGGTAAAAAAACACTTGGAATGGCAGTTGAGAAGCACCATCCTCTCCCCCTCCCAGCATCTGGAGCTTCGTACTGCCGTGGGGTCTGACTTCTCAACACCCACAACACAGGACTGTGTGGGTGGGTGTCAAAAAGGTCAGAGTTTTAGCTTTGACAGGTTTGACAACTACCCTGTTCGCTTTTTACCACCCTTCTTAAATTCTTGACCTAGACCCCTGATGTCATATATACAAGGTGTAAAGTATCCAGATCTCCTCCAACCTTCTAAAGCGCTATATAAATACAGGCCATTTACCATTCTAATTAACGCAACAGAACAACAAAGCCATCCACATCCCTCGTGACCAAACACCTTTTTAACAGCATAACAACATATTTTCCTTTCCTCGTTGGGCTTATAGCAATGTGTAAATGAATTCTGACACACACACACACATGCACACACACTCAGATCATTCCAAATCCATCAACCCTTAACATTTCAGGCCCAACGCTGTCCACATGAATAACCCATTTTGTATGTGCGACAGCTCAGAAGTGATATACTTGCACCATTCAGTGTGATCTGCAGCCCCACTGTTGCCTCTACACAGAGGTTCTACCCTTTAACTTCACACATGCTTGCCCCTTCAGGTATTAGAGCTGTGGAGCGGTGTCTCGCACTCACAAAGAACTACAAGATCTCAAAAGAAAAGAGCTGATTGCATGACCCTTAGCTAGTTACTCCTTTTAGCCATGCCTGCCACGTGGATTTCTTCAATTATAATCTTTTTGTGTTGATCAAATGAAGTGTACTGTAAAATGAACTGGCTAGGGTTTTCTCACAGCTTCCTCAATCATCAAAATGTTGTGTCAAACATTTCCATGTCCTTTATTTTATTTTATTCTAATGTTAAACAGGTAGGAAATGAGACATAAGATAGCAATACTGCTAGCAATATTGAACATCATAATCCCAAAGTCCAACCAAAGGGTACAACCAAAAAAAACTAAATCTAGATTGAGATCACAATCCTGACAGTGAGCGCCTGAAAATCTGATATGAAATCAGAAGAATGTAATTTAAAGGAGGGGAGGCATCACCTTCTGTTACAGTGGATCATCCGTGCCAGACAGGACATGCTGTAGCACAGTGGGGATGGAGCAGTTGCACTCCAGTCTGTAACAATGCAGTGTACAACTGTTTGTCTTTGTGCAACAGGTGGGCCGTGGAAGGAGAAGGGGGTAGTCTGGTATGTTTTTCTCTGTCTCCATGACAGAAGTTATATGGTGACGACGAGCAGTTGGCTAAAAATTGCACAAGAAGTATTTCTGGTAATAATGCCGTACATTTCTACTTGTTAGCATTTCTACTTGTTATTGTACAAGGCTGAAGTACAGCATTTGAGAATTTCTGCATATCTGTGCTTTTCTGCTTTGAACATTATGCACTCAGTCGCCACTTTATTAGGTAAATCTGTTCAACTGCTTCTTCACTTAAATACATAAGTAGCCAATCACATGGGAGCAACTCAGTGCATTTAGCTATGTAGGCATAGGTGAAAATGCCTTGTTGATGTTAGATATTAGAGGAGAATTGCCAGACTGCTTTGAGCTTATAGGAAGGCAACAGTAACTTGTATAACCACTTGCTACAACCAAGATGTGCAGAAGAGCATCTCTGAAAGCACAACTAGTTGAACATTGAAGTGTTGGGTGACAACACTACCACAATAAGTGCCACTCCTGTCAGTTAAGAACAGGAAACAAGAGCAACCAAGTTGGACAAAAGAAAATTGGAAAAAAGTCATCTGGTCTAATGAACCTAAATTTTTGCTCACAGGGTCAGAAACAATATGAAAGTATGGATCCATCCTGAATGGTATTAAAGATGCAGGCTGGTGAGGGTGGTGTAATGGTGGACGTGTTATTTTCTAGGCACACTTTGCCAAGAAAATAACCACTTGAGCTTCATTTAAAGACCACAGCCTACCTAATTACTGACCATGTACATCCTTTTATATCCAAAGTGTACCCATCTTTTGATTGTTGCTTCCAGCAGGATAACACACCATGTAACAAAGCTCAAAAAATCTAAATCGGGTTGCTTGAGCTTCCATAACCACCAGATCTAAATTCAAAAGAACACCTTTGGGATGTGGTGGAACAGGAGAGTCACATCATGGATGTAACTGTGCGATTTTAATATGGATCAAAATCTCTGAGGAATGTTTCCAGCACCTTGTTGTCTCAGTGCCACAAAGAATTAAGGCAGCTCGGAAGGTAAAAGGGGGTCCAGTGTGACAGTAGTTATTCATTAGAGGATGTTTTAAAAGCAACGCAAATTCAAAACTGGCTGTAATGTCAAGAAATCAGCAATCTAATAACCAAGTGATAGAATGTGTATTTTCTAAGAAGAACTCAATTAAAATCGGAATCTGATAAAAAAAAATTGGAATCTAAGCAAAAAAAACGAAAAACAATATTTATGGAACCGCAGTGCTTTTGTATTGATGTGTAAAATTCTGCTGCTATGTTGCAGCATTGTGCTGCAGTATACATGGGTGTATATATGGGTGAGCTATTCATGAAACAGCCCTGTCAAATGGGTCTAGGAAACTTCCCATTGCATCAATGCCTGCGTCAGTAAACCTGTGACCACTGAATAACATTACTATGTACAAACTGGTGGCGTGGCCCTTGAAAAGGTGAACAGATCCCACGTTAACCCCCACAAGCTTTTCCACATCACAGCTCCAGATTTAAGAGGAGCTGCTGTCCAACAGTCACCCCTGATGCACTCTGCTAATGCTAACTAGCGCAGTGTGGCTGTTAGTGTAGTTGTAAATATCTGCTGGGTTGGCCTGGCGCCTCGGGCAGCCCAGCTAAAGACAGGCACTTACATCACCTCCATCGTCACCAAAGCAAACGGGATATGTAACAGCCAATGTTGTCTCAGGGGTGAGCCAACTATACAGTATGAAGGAATATTTATTACAAAGCATATATAGGCAGCTACAGCAATTTACTCACTTCTTTGACTGTTCAGGATTACATAGGCAAATCACAGCTTCAATTAGGATTACAGCCTATACAATGTACAAATCCGCTTCTAACATGCTTTCAAGAGATGCAGTGCAGCCATGCAAACTGAATCTGGACCCAGAAGATCATCCATGCATACAAGCAAGCATCATGCATGGTTGTACATTAATGTCTATTAGATTAAACGGCTTCAAGGGTGTTTAACAAGCCAGGAAAATTAAATGTTTTCAGATATAACTTCTATGCTATGTGTGTTTTCTCTTTTCTCACCACCAAATTACACCACCTCTCTATTTCTAGCCATTTATCTTGTGAAAAGAGAAGGCCAGGTCACTTTCAGCAGGCTTAAAAAGGGCCAAACTTTTGTGAGAGACTGAGAGCACAGAAAGGATGTCACACAATACCGCCTAGAAGGATTCTAACACAAAAGGGGGCGACGGCTGCAAATAAAACATTCAAACCAACTTTTGTGGGAGGTGAACCCCCGAGAAAGAGGATTAGGTTCCAGGGGAATGTCTCCAAAATTGAGTTCTTGGAAGCTTTTTCTCTTGACGATTGCTGAATTATAGACAGAGCCAAAAACATTGCATTAACCTGAGTCACTCTCTCTGTTACAAAGCTAAATCGTAGATCTTGAACTTATTCACATCTTCTAAAAAGTGAAAGGTCTCAGTGTACACACTACCAAAGCCTTCTAAATTAATAACCTTCAAATCACAAATAACAAGACATTCTGCAATCAGAGGCTATTTAAAGCAGCAAAATCACAAACATGATAAACACCAGACGACTTAAGAAATGCCTCAAAGCTAAAATAAAACAAAACAAAACAAAACACGCAATTAATCAGAGCCTAATTTAAACTACTAGGACCCAATATTCACTCAGGGCCCGACTTCTACCAATGAGAAGCAGCTCAGTCTCATCAAACAGACTGCTGTAAGGCTATAATGTTTGCCTCACATGGTCTACTCTGGGTTCACTCAGGCAGATAAGCACATGTGGTCAGGGCTCCTAAAATACATTCCCCAGAAAAAAGGAGTGACTGGTAGCCTGATACATGGCATAAATATTTAGAGGAACAATGGCTTACTTACTGTGTCCTGTAAATAGGTTCACAAGGAAAAAGGTTCTAGGAAGAGAAGCTACTTTTTGCAGTCATCAATTCATAATTTTATTTTAGCACATTTCTGACAAAATGTGCTAAGATAAAAATGCACAACACAAAATGTGTATCTGTGCAACCTGCACATGCCTATGTATATTCCAAGTTATTCACTCTAAGCAAATTCCTAAACAAGTAAAGAAGCCACTGATGCCAAACATCATATTAAGGTGTTTAGGGGGAGTAACTGAAGATCACTGTGGTCGTTTCCTGATTGAAGGTAGGATTTGTCATGGGTCATAGGTCAAAAAGCCAAGAAGTCACAAAAACAGGGAGCAGCTTGCCTGCTTGCATTGGCCTGTCTGAGACAGAGGGCCTGTGCAGTGTAGATTGCTAAGCTGCAGGCAATTTAGAAAGCGATCCTGCTACAAGAAGCATTTGACCTCTATGGCCGTTAACGAAAGCGGTGCAAAGTTTTAACAAATGTTTGCCTGAGAACTGGTAAAAGGTAAAACACATTGTATTTCCAAATATTCAGTCTTGGTTTTGTCTGTTAGACTCAGATTAGTTTGTAAGTCAGTTTTAATCATCAACCCAAGCAAACTATATGGTGACCTGATTACAGCGCTACATAAAACAGAACGGCAGTTAAACAGCACAGACCTCACCCAAGGCCGATACAGCGATAAAACATCACAGTCACTTATTCCGAAAAATAAATAATGTCATAAATACGCATGCCAGAGTTTTTGGAAAACAAAGGTGAAAAAAAGAGTTTTTTAAAGTGTACAATGGCAGTAAGAGGTCAGGACCAAGAAACACGGGCGTATCAGTAATCTTTTATCACGATGTGTAAATGCTGCACCTCCACATTCTCATTAGAAACTTTGTTCCTTAGTTCTTGTTTCTCTTCCCAACATCTCTAAAATCATTACTGTGAGGGGATACAACATACGAAAGAGATCTTAGTAAAGAAAGTGAGAAGAAAAGTTGGCTTAATACAAAGAAATGCCCATGCAGCGACAAAAGTCTTGAGAGAAAAGTCAAATATCAGGACAATCCATAACTGTCAAGATTTTTATTGTAAACCAAAAATGTCAGCCTCCTGTTGATGGCATAGGCAATATTCATTTTTCCAGGGATAATCTCATCCAGTAATATGACAATAAATCCCCGGGATTTCAATGTCCCAATCCTGGCAATGATTAAACCCTAAAAAGTCCATCCATCCATCCATTCGCTTCCACTTATCCTTTTCAGGGTCGCGGGGGCGCTGGAGCCTATCCCAGCTGTCATAGGGCGAGAGGCGGGGTACGGGGTACCCTAAAAAGTCATTTAATTTATTTAAAAAAATGTCATATTACTCTCTAAATATGCAAATTCATCTCGACTTGCCTGTGAGCCATTCCCATTTTCGCTCTTCCTCTCCAGACCAACTTTCTACATGAATGGAGACGCAGCCTTGCTCCACTCTGTGGAAGTGTTTGCTTTGTTAAGTTGAGGAACTTGGAGAGGATGCTGTTTTTGTGGGTCAGGGGAGCAAAAAGCCACAGAACTCAACATAATATCAACAATGGAACTGTTAAAACAAAAATAAATGTTTTTTTGCCTAAGTTGACCGTCCAACAGTCCTAAACACCAGGACTTTTTTTGTTATTGTTTTTAACAAAAACTATAACCAAAATTTTATTAGCCTACTGCTCAAGTTAACCAGTTTTATACATATAAAACAACTAACAAACCACTTTGCTTTTAATGTATGTTTGGGATCAGTTTTCATGCTAAAAAATTAAGTTGTTATCAATTAAATGTTTTCCAGATGGCATTGCATGGGGGTTCAAAATATTTCCATCAGTTCTGATAAGATCCCAACACATCAAAAGCAGACCCAAAACATGACAGAGCTTGGGTTTTACAAATGGTTGTATATGCTCACTCTTGTACCTCTCACACTGACGATGATTTGAATCAAATTCAAATCCAATTTGGATTCATCAGGCCTGTTGCCATTGTTTTACAGTCCAGTTCTTGTGTAATTTGACATACCTTTTCTAACTGTTTCCCTTCCTTGGCTTCTCGACAGTCACAATCCATCTACCATCTACCATAGATAGTTTTCAACCTGTTAGGATGCCTGGGTCGTTGACCCAGGGTTTTGAGTTTATTATATTATTTACCATTTCTAGTCTTTGGTTTCTTGGTCTGTGTTCTGTCTTATGGTTTACGTCTCAGTTCCCTCTGTTGCAGTGCCTGCGTGTGAGTCTGTGTCTTTAGTTCAGTCTGTGTTGTTTCCTGTTTTATTTTGAAGGTCCAAGTCTTATATTAATGTATCTGGTTTCGCTTTACCTTGTCTTGTTAGGCCTGATTTGCCCCAGCTGTGTTTCCCTCCTGTTACCCATTCCCTGATTGCTCCCTCTGTGTATTTCAGCCCTGTGTTTCTCTGTGTCTGTGTTTCGATCTACCGTTTATTTTGCTGTGTGTTCCATCTGCCTGCCTGTGTAAGTTTATTTTGTATTTTTGGGTTTTTTGTTACTTTTTGCCATCCAGCAATAAAGCTGAGTTTTGAAGTACACTTTTGCCTGTCAAGGAGTCTGCACTTTGGGTCCTTTCCCTGCCTTCACACAGCCGGTACATAACACAACCCCTGGGAATAAATTGTGTGTTTTTGTGACACACAATTTATACAGTAACAAAAGGAAATAGAATACAATTTAAAACTGTCTCTTTGCTAAGTTATCTGCTATGTGTAGACACAACACTGGTTCATCCCTTGAGTTAGGTGCCTTTTTTATGGTTGAATGATTCATAGATCAGCGATAGGTAGTTTAACTAACAAACAAACAAAACACATTCTTTTGAAAAGAGTCAGGAACAATGACTGAATTTAAAATGAGTGGACAAGCTTTCAAAGAAAACCTTTGAGAGCCCATCAGAAGGCTTGAAACACTATTGCTAAAAAAAAATAAATAAAAAAATAAAAAATTGCAACACAGGTAAGAAAAATATAAATAAATCAGGGGAAGCTCAAAACTTTTGCACATTGCTGTATGTATAGATGTGAGTCCTCTGTATGTGGGATATAGAATATAGCCTCCCCCCTCTTGCCATGAATCAACACCACAGGAATCTTTGACTTGACTCTGTTATCAAACAGCTGATAACGAGTTCCTTGGGATTGTTACATATTAAAAAAAACATTAAAAAAACCCTTGCTGTCCGAATCTTTGTTTCTGAGACTGTTATTAGTACAATAAATGAAAATGCCCAGTTATGCCCTGACTGCTTCTTGTAGTGATGACACATCTTCCAGCCTAATAAAAAATCTAGACAAGTTAGCAAAAATAAAAACTTTAAATTTTAGTCCTACTGACAGAGTATCCAACAGAACCACACTGCCATTAAAGCCAAGGCAGCAGGATACTGGGGTAATTTATCATAGCAACCGTCCAGGTCACCCTATATCAGTTTAGTCTAGCTTCAAACTTGGCAAGCCGTGCTTCAAACAGTCGTCTTTGAAAGAGACAGACCGGAAACAGCTCTGTCAAAAGAGCCCCCCCTCTTTGAACCTCATTATTCTAACATAAACATCAAGTGTGCCTTTATCTAATATCTCTCCTAAGAGCTGCACAGCCACCTGCGTTGCTCTTGAAAGAAACCACAGCACCCTTTCAGCTCAGTCTAGCCCACATATTTCACTGTATACACAATTGATCCTATGGATTTAAAAAGAATCTACAAAGCTATTAAAGTTTTACACAGAACACTCAAAGAACACGGCAGCTTAGAGCACTTTTCTGGATGATGCACAGGCTTATGTTTGCATGGTGGAAGAAAGCCATGAAACACAGCAGTAGGGTAAATAAAGCACACCCCAAACATCACATATATGAATGTAAGTAACCTGGTCAGGTAATTGATTTGGTATTCTAGTGCAAGGGTGTTAAGCATAAGGCCCAGGGACCAGAATTGGCCCAGCCAAATGGACATCTTTGGAGAATATAAAGGAGTGCATACATTTTGGACTTTTAACTGCATTTTCATACATTTTACAGCTCGTCCTACTGATGAAGCCCTCCCCCACAGTCTTTCATATTACAACAAAGTAAAGTAAAAAGTAAAAGAAAAGTTGTTGTTTATTTCACTATATACAATAGTAATGTAAGTTTTGGTTGTTTTTTTTTTACAATGTATCCACGGTCAAATAAAGAACCAAATAAATAAATACTCTATTTTTGTGAATTAACCAAACTTTTTCTGCTTTATATTTACAGTCTGGGCAACGACCTACCAGAACTTTTTTTCTGTGATTTTACATATTTATTTTGGAACAATTTAAGCCCAAAGAGTCATGCTGACAGATTTATTTCATTAAATAGAGCTGCATTGCTTTATCATGTCATATAACTTATGCGTGCTGTTGAAGTTGCACTTCTTATACTGAGAAATCAGGGATTAATGTGCAGCTGAACGTCTTTACACTGTCAGAAATAGTTTTTTACGGTGGCCCTGAGAGGCCAAACGGACTGCAACTTAAGAAAACACCAGCAATAAGAAAAACCCTGTAAAAGCACACAAGACACAACGGAAATAGGAAAAACGACAACGGAAATAGGAAAAAGGAAAACAGAAATGGGGAAAAACTGATTTCCAAAAGCACAAGGGAAGTGTTTCTGGGGAGACAATAACCTGACGGACCAGGTGCAGGAACCAAAATATGCTAAGAATTGCGCTGGGAGCCACTTAAAAGAAGTGGAGGATCTATCGGTTTTGTGAGTAAAGAAAAGATGAGAGAGAGGTAAGTGTGTTAGCCTAACTATTAGCCTAAAAATCTGTCATCAGTATTACATGAATCATGATAAAACACACCTACCATGTTTTGGGTTCCTGCGACTGGTCTGTTGGGGTATTGTCTCCCCAGAAACACTTCCCTTGTGCTTTTGGAAATCTGTTTTTTCCCCATTTCTGTTTTAGTTTTTGTCATTTTTCCTATTTCCATTGTGTTTTGTGTGCTTTTGCAGAGTTTTTCTTATTGCTGGTGTTTTCTTAAGTTGCAGTCCGTTTGGCCTCTCAGGGCCACCGTAGTTTTTACTGGCCTGGCCCACTTAAGATCAAACTGAGCTGTAAAATGAGTTTGACAACCCTGTTCTATGCATCAAGGAGCTGCAAACATACGATCATATAATTAAATTACAAAAAACAAAAATATCTTAACATGATTTGAGTACTAAACATTAGGATGCAAGGGCAGCAGGTGAGTATTTAGAGTCGTGGTGGTTGTATCAGATGAAAAAAAAGAAAAAACTGTGGGATAGGTGAAACGGGTGTGTTGTGTGTGCATATGTAGTTAAGATTGTGTTTTACTGAAGGAAGACAGGGTTTTGTTTGGTTAAGTTACAGTCAGAAATCTAGCAACACTCTTCTAGAACCCTATAATGCAATAATACTGCTTTCCCTGCTCCCAAATAAACTGAGCATTACCACGTATTAAAGGCAGACATCTCTAAAAGCCCTGCATGTGTCCATCCTCTTGGAAGCTTGGACTATATTTAACCATGCAGGAGCTTTGCTCAGCTCAGTCTGTCTAAAAACAGAGACAGAAAAGCCCACACCCATTGTCTGACACAGTGCCCACTGGGAGCCAAAGATGCAACACGTGTGGAGGGGAGCACTTTTGCTCCTCTCTCTCATTTATTTTTTTTGAAGTCTTCTCCAAAGCTAGTCAAAACCCTTATCACGTAAGAGGTCCACGCCTCCACCTGAACTTCTCCTATTTTATTTTACATTCTCCTGATCCCTAATCCAGAGACAGCATTCCTCTCTTTCCTCACAGTGGATAATTGAGCGTAAGGCGCTGTTTTATGGGCCGTTAGCCAAACTCCTGCCAGAGACACACAAGATGGAAGAATCTGATTCCTGGCAAGAGTCCAACTGCACCACATTATTCACATGATTACTGCTAGCTGAGGTGATGAAGCTCACACTGAAAACATAATCATGTTACACCTTTGGAATACTTATGAAGGGAAAAAAGAGAAGTTTAAAAAAAGGATTTCTTGCCGGCATATCCAAAATAAATCAGCAGCAGCAAAAACAAAGCAAAGACCAATAACAAAAAGAAAGTGGTAAAAGAATATAACAGACTTCCCATTTCCCACCAGCAAAGGTGCTCTGTCACCTCACACAAATGGAATAACTTCACAGCCACAAAGCAATGGCAAAGGAAGACATAAATGTTCCTCTTCTCCCCTTGTAACATTCAGGTGCTATATTTTACTGACACCACTGAGCTATCATTATTCACACAGCTGGTATCAGCCAGGAGACATCTGTTCATGTGTAGAGTAAGTTATGATAATCTCACCTGTCCAAGGTCCAGGGTAACATTCACCTCATTGTAGACAACCCCCATGGAGAGAGGAGGGCTCTGCCACCACCGCTCAGTCCCGTCAATGGCATTGGTCACAGGGTGGGCTTTGTTTGGGTCAACGGAGTTGCAGTAGTCACAAAACTGACCCTAAAAGGTATCAGGTTGTTAGTATTCAGAAACAATTAGCAGACATGTTTAATAGTGGTGGAGGTGCTTGCAAAAAACTTACCTGTACTGCCAAAAGTTTAAAAACAACAACAACAAAACAACAACAAAAAAATAAATATGACATCTTTAATGTAGATGAATGAAATTCTTGACTTGAAAAAGCTTGGGAACGCTCTTATTAAACTGTACCTTTTATAGTATTATAGGGCTGTAAAAGCCTTATTGCCCTGGGAGATCTCCTGAGGAAATAAGACCCCTGTTGAAAGGGCATTTCCTTTAGAAAACGTGGAACTCAACTACAATGGTGTAAAACTATTTCTGGCAGTTGTACAACTTGGTCAGGGCGGGCAGTTAATTGTCACGGTTCCCGGAGGGGTTCCTGGTACTACTCACAAATTGGAGCATTGGACTGGGCCATTAAAAAGGACGACTGGGTCGCTGGTTACACGAGTTCCCACATTACAATGTAATCACCACGTCCCCATCCTTTTACGCATGCACGAACGCCTATTTCCTTACCTGTATATTTTGAGTAAGAAGTCCATTGGTAGGCCCTCCGACTAGTTTACAGTATAAATCATATCTCGGTGTGCCAGCCTCATCCTGTCCGCAGGTTGCTGTAGCAGTGATCCCGGAGCCCTGTGCGAGGTTAAAGTATGGTGGATTCAAACTGAAACCTGTTAAGTCATTAAAAGTTTGTTGTCCGTCCGCGTCCCTGAAAAGCGTCAACCCAAGAATATAGAATCCAAAGAGCAGATGAGCTCCTCTCATCCCTCTCGCCATGTTCCAAAATTACAGATCCGTGTTGCTGAGCGCAACCCGCAGCGTGCAGCGGGTCTTGTCATCTAAGGATCTCCATGAAATGCGCTAATGGGCTGCGAGTTACGCGCGGGGGCTCTCTTTTAGCGGGTTCACGCGTCTGTTAATCCCAAAACGACGCTTTTAAGTGGATCTTCCGCTGCTTGGAGGTGTGATCTCTTTCCATCGCATGTCACCAAACTCAACGCAGACAGCACTGCGTGCTCTGAACCAGACGGTGCGGCACACTGAGCTATCAGGTGTCAGGTCGATGGTCTGAGCTCGACGCTGGTCCGCTGAGTGGGGCCAAAGGTCTGCCGTCACAGCATTCACCAGAAGCTCATCTTTTGTCCTTTTTTTCTTTCCTTTTTCGGTGTAAAACTTTTTTTTAAGGATTTAACAGTGTAAAGTCACTGTGTGTGACCCTGTCGCGAGATTTCTAGGAGCTTTTAAACCAAAACATCTCCAAACATATGAAAGATTCAGACCTAAGCGTAGGGCGGTCCCAGCTGGTGGAGAATAGAGCTGCTGCAGGTGGAGCGCCGACAACCAGGGAATTAATATACTATATTTTTTGTAGCAACCCCTAGCTACTGACCACTAAATTTCATTTTCCACCAGTTAATGTTATTGTCTCGTTAAATAATGCGGGGTCCAATCCAATATTTTGGATTGTGAAGTGTAGCATTAAAAAGGGAAAAATTGAATTACGACTGGTTATTGAACAATACGTCTGTTTATAGAAAAAAACTGTCTGTGAAAGGATCAAGCCTACACTCAGAACCTCATATCATGTTTTATGTGTGTAGTTTTCGAGTGAATATAGAACAGCAGAATCTGGCGCGCTCTAAACCTACGAAGTGCCCCCCTTGGGTTTCACAATGACCGTATATAAACTTTAATATAGTATGACTCGAACGTCATTGACGCTTGCACAGTGATCTTGGGGCGACCTCTAGTGGAGTATATATCACATGTCGCATCAGAGAAGGGGATTTTAGTGCGTATTCGCACATGCGAACGTCCAGATTTATGTCTTTTTTAACTACTGCAACCGAGTTGCATCTCTTTATCTGACTTTCCTTTTATGTGTGAGGCCACGCCTAAATTATTTTCAGGGAAAGCAGATAATAAAATTCCGAACCAGCCTTTTCATGCTGCTGGACAATGATTCGGTGATTCAGTAACACGACCAGCACAACAACAATTAAGTACAGTGACTCAGGGAGGGTTGTCCCGCATTGTTCCCATTCCTTCTGACTGGCTGACAGGCAAGGCTACTTTGTTGGACGCGTGTGTCACAATGCTAAGGCGGTGATAAGCAAACAGGAACTTCTGGCATTGCCGAGTAAACGAGTAAACGAAACAGAGTTTCGGGTGTTGAATCTGCTGTGCTTCTTTAATTCTTACGGGACTCCTCATGGAGCCAACAAATCTGCAGGTAGGTTAAAAAAATCACTTTAAGGCTGGAAAACTTCGTGTTTCTTACGTGTTTGCAACTTCTTCTCATACTGGAGGGAAATCACAGAGTGTTTCATGTTTGCAGTTTTGCAGGTTTCGTTTTGACACGGTTGACTTTGTTGATACTTTTAGATCCGTGCTTTGTTTTCTAAGTTCTCTATTTGTGTGCCTCGTTAGGTCACTTCCAGAGCTAACTGCATCACTGCCCCCAAAGTAGGGTTGACATGAGCGCCGCAGATTCAGATGCAGTTCATGAAAGAAGTAACGAAGTGTTTTAGTCAGGGAGTGTGGCTAATTATAATAAGTGAACTAACTACTTTTAATAATGTATTTTTCTCCTGTTTGGTAAATCTGATGAAGGCAGTAAATACCCTCACCGGCCACTTCATTAGATAAATCTGCTCAACTGCTCGTATCAGCCAGTCACACGGCAGCAACCCAGTGCATTTAGAGGCAGTGTTGTGCAAAACAAAATGATAGCCCGTATTAAAACGGTCGTAAATGACGTGTTGGTTTATAATCTGTGGAACAAATGTCAAATCTGTCTCTCGTGAAGTCATTCTGAGCCACAACCAACATTTCTGTCAAGAGGTAGAAGCTGCAATCAGTTTATTGGCAAAGTGGCTTTTATATATCCTTTATAAATAGTCTCACTGACACTAAAAAGTCATGTTTAAGAGTGAGCTGCCTAAGAGGGCAGCAGAGCTGACAACAAATATAATGGTTCTGTAAAGACTCTTTTAGTCACTGCTATTTTAAAATATATGATACAATTAAGCAGACTCATAAAGATACTTACAAAACAGGTCATTTCTTTATTTTATATATAACCACCTGACAAATCTTGTTGACTGCAATCTATTTAACAATACAAGAAAATGCATAACACATAAAAGCATCTGATATCACTTTTTGACACAGCAGCGTTCAAACTGGGCATCAGAATGAGGAAGAAATGTGATTTACGCAACTCTGAACATAGCGTAGATGTTGGAGGCAGACTCGTTGGTCAGAGTATTTAGTGGGATTTCCCACACTGGAAACACCTTGTTGATGGCCAGACTGCTTTTCATAGATAGGACAGCAACAGTAACCCAAATAAGCACTTGTTACAGCCAAGGTACGCAGAAGAGCCTCTCTGAACACACAACACATGTCCAACCTTGAAGCAAATGGGTTACACCAGCAGAAGACAACACCAGGTTCTACCCCTGTCAGCTAAGAACAGGAAAACTGAGACTAATTCTCATGTGTTCACCATAACTGGACAAAAGAAGATTGGAAAAATGTTTCCCAGTCTGTATCCGTATCCTCCGCCATTCAGGTGGTACGGTCAGAATTTGGTATAAATAAAATGAAAGCATGTATCTGTTCTTCCTTGTATCAACAGTTCTGGCTGGTAATGGTGATATAATGGTGTGTGATATTTTTCTACAACGCTTTGCATCAACTGAGCATCGTTTAAGCACCAGCATTGCTGCTGACCATGTCGATGCCTTTATGTCCAGAGAATAATGCACTTTGTCACAAAGCTCAGATCGTTTCAAACTGGTTTCTTGAACATGACAATGACTTCTCTGTACTTAAATGGCCTGCACAGTCACCAGACCTTAATCCAGTAGTGCACCTTTAGGGTATGGTGGAATGGGCAATTTGAATCATAGATGTGCAGCTGACAAATCTGCAGTAACTGTGTGACACAATCCCGTTATTATGAACCAAAGTCTCAGAGGAATGTTTCCAGCACCTTGTTGAATCCGTGCCATGAAGAATAAGAACAGATATGGAGGCAAAAGGAGGTACTTTACTAGCAAGGTGAACTTAATAACGTGTCCGTTGAGTGTATATTGTTTTTCATAATACATGAATGGGTAGCTAGAGGTGGATGGTGCACATTAGCCTCTGCTAATATTCCACATAGTTTTACATTGTAATGTTCAGTCTGTTCACACAGATGAAAGACAGTACAGTCACATTTTATTTATGAGATTTCTTTTAGAGATTGTCAGATAACAGCAACCGTATTGACTGATTTTCACTGGAAGTTTTGAACAGGCAACACAAAATTGAAAACACTTCTATAAATTCAAGAAACATTTCCAGCTACAGAATGATAATAATGCATGGAAGTTCATTCTAATAGAAAATTCAGGCCGAGGTTATGAAGGGAGCTCTCAGGGTGTCTATCTGCAGTGTGAACCTGATGGTTCATTACTTCATAAATGGTTAATACCCAGCACAGGTTAAGAGAACACACTGACAAATTACAGTTTCTCAGTTAGTCAGAAGAGAATGTGTGCATATTGATTACCAAATTTATTATAAGATGGGTAAATACAGTTGGGTCATCTTTAAAAGCCATGAACTTTTTTGGATTTTCACATGTAAAATTATCAGAATTTAATTATATTTTCCTTTACATTTAATCAGCTTTGAAACTGCCCAGTTTATGCACTAGCTCAAAGCCTCAATGTTTTTATTATTGTTAGTGTTCTTTCATAATCCATGTTTCTGACTTCAGATAGTGAAACATCAGGATACTTCATAGAACACTTTGGTGTTATGACCTAAGTTTAAGGTTCATAAATGAACTATACTGGTGGATTTAATAGAAACAAAAGGTCTGAACTATTGATCCATGTCCTGTCGTTTCAGAAAGCTATTGCCGTAGCACAGAAGGCCTCAGAGGAGGACGAGGCTGGAAACTATGAGGAGGCCATCCGCTCTTACCAACATGCTGTCAAGTACTTTCTCCACATTCTGAAACGTGCGTCACCATTGTGGCTAATATCACGCAGCTAATATCACCCTAATGTTATCTGAAATATTACAGTATACGCTGTCCCTTCACTCTGAAGGCGGCTGCACCCCATTGGACATCAGTGAAGGAATACACTCAGCTGTTGGCTGAATTTGGCTGAAACATAAACAGCTACATAGTTTTAGGCCGACACATTTTTTCAGTTGTCTTATTTATAGCTGTACGTTCCTAGTTGTGACATGAGATGTTTGCTGAAACCAGTTTCATTGTTGTTTTCTTCTTTCAGGTGAACCTCAAGGTAAAGATGGCAACCAGAAGATAAGAGATAAATGTAAACAGTACTTGGACAGAGCGGAAGAACTACAGGAGTACCTAGTGAATAAAGAGGTCATTACAGAAATGACAGCACAAAATATTCCCTTTACAAATGGATCATGAAAAAATTAGTGGGGTGGGGCAGTGTGAGAGTCCTGCCTATCACTTCAAAACTTCAAGTGACATTTATTTGTTGTAAAAAACATAATCATAACATAAAGAGGACAAACCACACACACACCACATGACAGCAACACAAAATGTATAGAAATGTGAAAAAGTTCATCCATACCCAGTCTTCACTTTAAAGTCTTAAAATACAAGGAGTGGAGGAAGTTAAGTCAGAAGGAGTCAAATACCTTGGGTCAGCCATTCAAAGCAACTAACAGTGCTCAAGAGAGGTGAAGAAGAGAGTGCAGGCAGGGTGAAGAGGGTGGAGATTAGAGTGATTTGTAAGACAAGGTTAGCAATAACAGTAACAGAGAAATGTAAACTGCTATGATGTATGTTTGGATGTGTTGTCATTGATAAAAAGGCAGGAGGCTGAGCTGAAGATGTTAAGATTTTAATTGGGAGTGACCATAACGGAGAGAATTACGAGGCTGAAATAGTTAGGACATGCGCAGTTTTTTGTTTTAGAAAAAAGGCAGCACTGAATGGTGGCAGTTACTGAACTGCATCTATGACCTGTGTTTACGATGACTGTATCGAGGCTACGTCTTGACGTCATTACATTTCGTGCACGCGAGTATCGACTTTTCAATGCGGAAGTATCCTCCTCGGCTCTGAGAAGGGAGCGTTCAGAGATACGAAAACACGAAAAGAAGTCAGCTTGAAACCTCGTTTTCGTGTTTACAGTCTACGCGTGTGGCTGATTTCTTAAGTAGAGTGTTTAAAAAATAGTTTACTCGCGTGGTGTTACGTTCGCTTTGATTACTGGTCAAGTGATCCGCCGTTATGGCTGCCAACAACAATTTACAGGTAAGTTGGGGGACCAACCCCAGAGGAGGCTAAAAAATAGCTAAAACACGCCATAAAAGTTCTTTAAACTTTGAAATAAATTGGCTACCGTGTACTAGGTGCTAGTAAAAAACACTTCGGGGCTAGTTTTTAAGGTTTGCGCTTGGTTTCAACGTTTCCATCGGTGTTAAAAAACACAACATTAGTAACATTAGCTGCTAATTAGCATACTTGGCTAGCTTATCCTACAAGACGTCAGTTTTGTAGTAAGTAATATACTGACCACTCAAACCTGATACTATGGCCCATGTGAATTATAAAGATTCAGTTTGGGGGTTTTATTTCGTTTCTGTGTTGTTTTTTTCAGCTGAATTTGTGCCGGAAGCCTCATAATATTAGTGAGTTGCTAACAACTGGACTACAGGATACCTAATCAGCTTAACGTTGCTAGCTACTTTTAAATGGCTTCAGAAAAGATATCAAAGATATTAAAGAGCAAAATGGGGTATTCTGGGTTGTTCTCTGAAGGTGTAAATTCTGCTGAAGTTGCTCTTTATAGATAAACTCACTAAAAGGAAGTGAAAGAAAGCTTTGACTGTGTATTTGTGTGTGCGCGCGCGGCGTCACCTCACTGCACAGGTGAAGCTTTACAGTAGATTACGACCACTGTGTATATTTAGTAACGTGAGCTTTAGGGACAATAAGTAGATTGTTTTAATATCATTATTATTTCCTCACTCAGTTAAAGTTCCAACTTTATGTGCTGGCACTTATCCCTTTCTTGTCTTGATGTTTATTTTGATTATAGATATGTGTCTCATAATCCAAAGACATGACTTGTAGGTTGTTTGATCTTTATTCTTTTGAACAGCCATGAGTTTCAACTGAACTAACATTGTCCTTTGTTATTTTAGAAAGCCATCGATCTTGCCAGCAAGGCGGCTCAGGAGGATAAAGCCCAGAACTACGAGGAGGCTTTACGCCTATACCAGGCTGCTGTTCAGTACTTCCTTCATGTGGTGAAATGTGAGGCATGAGACAGCACAATGGCACATGTGTGATAATCACAGAAATCATAGTTTGATAATAGTGATTGATACCTGTATGTTTTTGTGGGTCAGATGACAGATGACTTCATGTGACTTAAAAAAACGTGGGCCGTTTTGTACACTTTGATAGTAAGAATAATGATAATAGTTGTTTAATTTTAAAAGTACTAAAAGAAGGGTTTCGTTTTAAAGCAAAAAGTTGTTGAATAATTTTTGTCAATTTGTTTTTGTTTTGTTTTGTAATATGTGTGTGTGTGTGTGTGTGTGTGTGCTGATTTCTGACAGATGAAGCCCAGGGTGACAAAGCAAAACAGAGCATCCGGGCAAAATGTGCAGAATACTTGGACAGAGCAGAAAAGCTGAAAGAGTATCTCAAGAAGAAAGATAAGGCCCCTGCTAAGCCTGTCAAAGAGTCGCAATCTGATGACAAAGGGTGTGTTAATGGGCGGGGCAGTAGAGCAAATCAGCTCATGTGATGCTGTTAATGTCATATGATTGGAAAATCAAGATAAAATATGCTTTTGTCTCCAGAAATGAAAGTGACGAGGGTGATGATCCAGAGAAAAAGAAGTTCCAAAATCAACTCTCAGGTTTGTAACATTTCTTAAATCTTTATATTAATATAAATCAATATAAAGACCACTGAAACCTGATGGCTTCAACCTTCTGGTGTTGCATGCTTGTATGTTAAACCACTCTGTATAGTATGTATATTTTTGCATGTTTATTAGTTTAAATATAAGGCTTATCAGTAATGTACTGTTTATCTTTTCCCAGGTGCAATTGTTATGGAGAAACCAAATGTTAAATGGAATGATGTTGCTGGTTTAGAAGGAGCCAAGGAGGCGCTGAAAGAAGCCGTTATACTTCCAATCAAATTCCCCCACCTTTTCACAGGTAAATCTTTGTGAATAAGAAACCCACTTCACTGCGTGGTTCTTAAATGATAGAAGAAATATTTGTGTGTCAGAGTGTAGTAAGTGGTGTTGTGGTCATACTAATTTAGATGAAATTACCTTTTTGCTTGACTGACAGGAAAGCGAACTCCATGGAGGGGGATCTTGCTCTTCGGCCCTCCAGGTACTGGAAAGTCTTACCTGGCTAAAGCAGTCGCCACAGAGGCAAACAACTCAACCTTCTTCTCAATCTCCTCATCGGACCTCGTCTCAAAGTGGCTAGGAGAAAGTGAAAAGTGAGCAGCAATTCACAGAAGCACAAATTAACCATATGATTTTACTTTCTATCATATAATGTGGAATATTGGAATATAATATACAAAATTATGCTGCAGCCAGTTTTGGCTGCCATTTCATTTCCTTAAAAGCTTTCCTTTTGCTTCCCAGGTTGGTGAAAAACCTTTTCAGTCTCGCAAGAGAGCATAAACCTTCTATCATCTTTATTGATGAGATTGACTCGCTGTGCGGGTCCAGAAGTGAGAATGAGAGTGAAGCTGCTCGCCGTATTAAGACAGAGTTTCTGGTTCAGATGCAAGGTAAGGGTGATTACTAATTATGTATAAATATTAGGAGAAATGAATGTTTTCTTTCAGTAAAAAGTCACTCAGGTTGAAATATTTGTGCCAGTAAAGTGACTTTTCTATTTCAGTATCTTTCTGTATTTTAAAATTTTACTGACACCATGATGGGATAACCAAATGTATGTAAATTGTTGTTATAATCAGGTGAATGACTATCAGGTACTTTGGCAAAGCATTCAAAATATTTAGGTTACTGAACACTGACCTTAAAAATGAAAGAAAATCATACCTCATACATCCATCTGTTATAGCTTAAAATAAATAATAGAGCTAAGTTACCTTTTAGGTAAGAGTAATTACTAAGAAATATTAAAGTTCCCACTTAATCCTGGATGGCTGCATAAATCGTGTTCACAGAAATATGAACAGTGTAATTCAATCTGGTCTAATTTAGAAGTCATTCAGTACAAATTTTTCATAATCTGCTTTGAATCTGGACTTAAACTCCAGCTGGTTTGATCCAGCTGCACAGCTGATATGTCTCTAACCTATGAAGTATCTAAGCATCCACTTCTTTGCTCTTTGGCTGACCTTTAATAGAAATCTTATGTGATTGCAGATTTTTAGTAGGAGGTGTTTGACAGTTAGAGAAGCTCATATTTAATTTGCACTGATTGTGTTTTTGTACAGGAGTTGGAAATGACAACGAAGGCATCCTGGTTCTTGGTGCAACAAACATTCCGTGGACTCTAGACTCAGCCATCAGAAGGAGGTAATCATTATTAGTCATTTATAGTTGCTGTTCAGCTGTCATTTGCCTGTGTGCGCTCACTGAGGTCAAATAAAACCATCACAGATTTGAGAAGAGGATCTATATCCCACTGCCTGAAGAGCACGCCCGCGCCTTCATGTTCAAGCTCCATCTGGGCTCCACCCCCAACAGTCTCAATGAAACTGACTTTAACACTCTGGGCAAGAAGACGGACGGATACTCAGGAGCAGATATCAGCATTATTGTCAGAGACGCTCTAATGCAGCCTGTTCGAAAGGTCCAGTCAGCAACCCACTTCAAACGGGTATGCCTTTCAAAATGTCTGTTTAATTCTAAACTGTAGCATGTTGTGAATGTTGTAATTAAATATTTAATTTCAATAAGGTACGAGGTCCATCAAGAGATGACCCCAAAGTTACTATAGATGACCTCCTGACTCCTTGCTCACCGGGTGATCCTAACGCAATTGAAATGACATGGATGGAAGTCCCTGGGGAGAAGCTGCTGGAACCTGTGGTATCCATGGTAGGAATATTAAAACCCCAAATTTTTCCACACATTTCTGTATTGGAACATGTTTAAATCTTCTTTATTTTTTCTTTTCCTTTTTCCCACCCTGTTTTCAGGCTGATATGTTGAGGTCTCTGTCCAATACGAAGCCAACAGTTAATGAACAAGACCTGGAGAAACTGAAAAAATTCACAGAGGACTTTGGACAGGAAGGCTAGGTTGGGTGATTGAGCCAAACCAAGCCAAACCAAAGCAAAGGAATTGTAATTGTGTGTCTTTACTGTTCTTGTCCCTTTCCCCCTCCACCAATCTTTCTTTCTCATCCTAACCATTCACATGACCGCGAGGGTTAGTCAACTGGGTGAGATTACTATATGTTTTGCCAGTCTTATAACCACACTAAGGGTGCAAGACTCTGTTTTATTTGTTATTCACTATTTTCCAAAGAAGATTAAAGATTTCCCACCTACATCTGACTTGACTAAAGAATCAACACAACTCTGGAAGATAATTTAACTTGTTCATTAAAGTTTTCGATGAGCAAAATAGTCATGCAAATTAGAGAAACTAACTGCAGTTATTCTAAGTAAGACTTGAAAACAAAATCATTTATTTTAAGGAAAGTCTTTCTCTTGTACACCTCAGAAGAAAAGGACTTAGTCTCTATTTTTTAAATAAGAAACAAGCATTTTATAGGCTATGTGGTACTTTGAGGAACATATATATGAGTTCAAAGAATATTTTGTGGCATTGTTGGTGTCATTGGCTCCCAGTGGTGGATACAATTTAGAGAAAAAGATACTCAGAACGAGCACTTCATTAGCCTCTGTGACAGTTTTGGATTGTTTATCCACTTTCAACATAAATGATGATTATGTTTATTCATTTGAAATAAACATGGCTTTTAGGGTGGATCAGTAGTGGTGCCAGACCAGCATTACTTTCATTTCTCAAGAACTTGGTAGCTTTGAATTGCTTTGTCTCACAGCTTGTTTTTTTTGTTTGTTTGTTTAGGTTTTTTTTTTTTTTTAATACCTGTTGTACATATTTTTTATTTCTGTCCACAGGATTCACTAATTATCTGTAACAGGAACCGAAAAACAGCCTTATATTATGACAGCTTTAGCACCTCACAGCTAATAAGCCACGTGAAATGTTGAAGTCTCATACTGATGGCTCAAACGGAGAAATCTTGTGTACTTGACAACATAGAATGCATTTCCAACCATGAACTTTAAATAGCCATAAGTGGTAGTGTGCACCGTGTGCCTTCTACAAAAGTTGCAAGGGCCTTTTTTGTTCCAACTGAATGGTCATTTCTATTGGTTTATTTCTAAATTTCTTAGTCCTACTGCTAATGTATCAAGTGAATTGTCACTACAACTAAGAAATGTATATTACTTGTACATTTCGTGTAAGTTCTTTTAGAGACTATATACAACCTTAGTCTGTTTCCCTTCAGAAGTGCAAACTGGTTTTTGATGCGGAATATCTTCATTTTACTGTAAATGTATAAATATATATATAGCCAACTCTCAAGCCTTTTCTTTGTGAAGAGGTTATCAGTGCATATGATTTTCTGTTTTTCATTTCGACAGTGTAAATAAAAGGTAAAGCAACAAAGAGAATCTGTTTACTTTTTTCCTGTAATGGATCAACTGTGTTGTTGCCAGTAATTTAAGGTAGAAATGTAGTTTTTTAAAAAAAGTCACAGTGTCAGCCTACCTGATGAATGTGTCAAAAAAACTGCAAGTTCATTTGGGTGCGTAGCTATTGCTCAAGCGGAAACTACGAATAAAAGTGGTGGTGAGTTGCATTATGGGAATTGCTGTTCAAGCCCGATGAGCCAACGTTGCAGGTTCCAGAGAGCAACTGCATGCTTTAGAACTACAAGTACCACGTAGCACAGTTCGGCGTCCGCTAACACTTCGATTTGTTTTGGTTCATGTAGACTGCGCTTTGTCACGGGGGAGCTGAGGTTCACCGCTGCACTTTAACCTGGTTGTTACACGTCTGTGACCTACTACCGAGCTCTGGGGGAAAAAAACTCCTCCTCCGGGGTTTGCGTTTCGCCGCCCCCCTCTTTCAGCACCGCCGCCTACCTCGTAGCTCTCTTATCGGACCCCCAGAAGCTGGCCTGCTAGTTAGCAAACAAGCTAACGATTGCCAGATTTCACCCATGTCCTCTGAAGAAGGGTTCAGCTCAGCGATAACAGATTGGCTTTTTATCAATACCTGGTGGCTCCTTCTTCCGTTCATCATGCTGCTTGTTGTCGCTGCCTTCATCGTTGCTTTTGTGTTGCTGTTATATATGATATCGCCCCTCATTAGTCCCAAGCCTCTAAAATTGAACGGGGCCCACGTCGTGGTAAGTATTACGGTTTAGCTGGCTGGTAACGGTCGCTAACGGCTACTCATACCTGCAGGTTTAAGTTGGCCTAGCTGAGTTTAAGGTTAGCCATAGCTTTATATTTACGTTAGGTGGCGTATTCGCACTTGGCCTACGGGACTACAAGAAGTCGTAACTTTTTTTTTTCCTTTTCATCGTTTTTTTTTTTTTCAATAGTAGCTGAGTTTATTGCGAAAGTCAGGTGTCTGTCGTGACACGCCCACATATGAGCTAAGGAATATTGCTTTAATTAATGCGTCAATCTTACTTCACAACCTGTTTTATACTTAGATAAAGTATAATCCACTGAAATAAAACCAGTACAGTAACCACCAACTTTAGGTAATTCAGCTTGGTTAATGATAAACTTCGCAGGCAGGCCACTAAAGGTAAATATTGTTTGCTTTACCTTGATGTACCTAGTAAACTCTCAGAGACAGCATTGTGGGGTTAGGATAATTTTATTATACACTAATGCTAAAACAGTAGCAAAAATGACTTTTTAAACCATTAACTTTATTAAAGCTGCATTACCTTTTGAGAAACGTAATTAACATTTCCATGTTAACCGGTGCCCCAGTCTGAGTTGTATTATCATTTCCCCTATGATTGACCTTTGATTTAGGTGACAGGAGGCTCCAGTGGGATTGGGAAATGCATTGCTATTGAGTGCTACAAGCAAGGAGCGTTCATCACTTTGGTGGCGCGAGACGAGGTAAGCACAAACATTCAGCAGATCCTACCTTCGTGTGTAACCTCATCAACAGGCTGTTTGTTGTCAGAGCGCCTCTGATGTTAAACACAGTCAAACTCTAAAGGTGAACTTGTTCCATGTCACTCACGTGCAAAAGTGCACGTGAGTTGACCCGCATAGAAGCATTATTACATGTTTTCATTTAGTTGTGGAGTTCATGACATTCATAATGATATTTGCAAGCTTTTGTGTGTATAACAGTAAACATGCATTTTATTTTTCCTGTAGGAGAAGTTGCTTCAGGCAAAGAAGGAAGTGGAGAAATTTGCCATCAATGACAAGCAGGTATGGGTTCAGTATGTAGTTCAGTAAAAGATGCCTCTTGTTAAAGAACTCATTAAAAGCATCTTCTACGTGCATAATCTTTCACAATCTTTCCTGCACACATTTTCCAGATGTGTAGGCTTAGAGAAATGATTAAAGTGAAGATAAATCATTAAAAACGTTGCATATGTAGGTTGTGAAAAGTGATTGCATTTTGCATTATTAAGATCTTGGTTTCCTTATTTAGGTGGTGCTCTGCATCTCAGTTGATGTTTCCAGTGATTACAGTCAAGTGGAAAACGTGATAAAACAGGTAGTGTTACCCTCTAATGGAACATAGCTTTAATAATTAAGAAGTACAGCAGTGACTTTTTCCTGTCGTGCAGGCTCAAGAAAAGCTAGGTCCTGTTGATATGCTTGTGAACTGCGCTGGAACTTCAGTTTCTGGGAAGTTTGAGGAAGTGGAGGTAGATCGTTTTAAAGTAAGTACCTGCGGTCATGAAATTCTTTAAGTTCCAAGGACTTTAAGCTTCTCATAGTGGTGCTAAAAACTGTTTATAAGTATACAATTATTCATTGCTGATAATTGCAACAGGGTGAAAGATCAGAATAATAAAGCTGTGTTGCAGGGGGTGTTGGGGTTTTTTGTTGTTGTTTTTTTTGTTTGTTTGTTTTTTCCAAATTTAATCACACATGAGAATGGTTTTTCCTAGATTAAAATGGGCCTTTGGTTAGGTGAAACACATTTGGACTGGTCAGTGTATTTTTCCATTACTTCTGGGCATTTGCTAATCATAAATGTATTTTATGAATGAGCAAATTAAATCCTCCATAAATAAATGATTAAATAGATTTTTATAACCTGAGGTGGAAGGCCATTATATTCTTTGGGAAGCTTCACAATTTTTTTCTTATATGAATGGAAAAACCTGCAGAGAATTTAATAGGTTTGATCGAGAGCATTCATTTCTTTAAAATTACTTAAAATTATTGGCTGTCGACATAATAAATGTGCCCCAAAGCAGGAATGGGGTCTTTTGAAATGAGCGTCATACATTAAGTTCTTGTTAGAAAAGGTTTGATTTGTGACTTGGTAAGAAATCGTCAGAATTTTTGAAGAAGTGGCTAAATTTATGGCCTGCTGTGAATCAAGACACTGTGAACTGCTCAGGTTTTAAAGTGACTGAAGCTGCCTACAATAATGTAATGTACCATGGACACTCTGGTTATAGTATGTATTAATGTAGCCTTCGTTTCTAGAAATTGATGGAAGTGAACTACCTGGGCAGCGTTTACCCAACACGAGCCGTCATAACCACCATGAAGGAGCGAAGAATGGGCCGCATCATGTTCGTTTCCTCCCAGGCGGGCCAGATTGGTCTGTTTGGTTACACTGCCTACTCCCCATCTAAGTTTGCCCTGCGAGGCCTTGCAGAGTCACTGCAGATGGAGGTATGTGTTTTGCAAAAATGGCCTACATACATGCTTGAAGCAATTCTTAGCATTCCTTAGCATAGAATACGAACGACATTCCACGACCAGAAGTAGGCAGGACTGAAGATAAACTTTTCTCAATTTCCTTCAACTGAAGCGACTACCAAGGAGAATGACATTTGATCTGGGAATAAATGCATTAGAGGTTCACCTAAACAGCCAGAGCCTGGAGTGTCCACAAGCACCCAGCCATCATATGCAACAAGCATATCTCTTGCAGTGTGTTTGCAGCTTGAGTGAAGATGATGATAAAGGACATTTCACTAGCGTCAGTGCTGTAATGATTATACTTTTTCTACGTATAGGTAGCATTCAGGCGAACTTTTATTGTCAAAGAGCTGTTGAAATGTTAACGTATGTAGTTAGTTGTCATGGTCTCAGTAGTGGAATTGCTAAGGCAGTTATTGCTTTGTTTTCCTTCTGCAGATAAAACCCTACAATATCTACGTGACTGTGGCATACCCCCCTGACACTGACACTCCAGGACTGGCTGAAGAGAACAAGACAAAAGTATGCAACAGTACAGAGAAATACGTCCTTTTCTTACTTCCTGTTTTTTTTATGTAAATTTTATTGCTGCTTAAATGCTTGTGGTCGTACCCCCACCCCTCTCTCCCTCTCTCCCTCTTTATCCGCTTTCCTCTCCCAGCCTCTGGAGACCAAATTAATCTCTGAAACCTCTGGAGTTTGTCAACCAGACCAAGTGGCCAAAATCATTGTCAGGGATGCAGTGGTAAGAAGCTCGAATCACATTCAGTGCCCAGTTTAAAAATAAGATGTGTGCTCTGTATTTTGTTTGTTTTTTCCTTTGGCAAATGTATCTGCTTGTTTTTCTTTCATCTCACAGCAGGGGAACTTCAACAGCTCTGTCGGTCCAGATGGTTACATGCTATCAGCGCTCACCTGTGGAATGTCACCCGTCACCTCCATCACAGAGGGTCTCCAGCAGGTACAGCCCTGTACATGATATGAAATTGCAGGAGGCAGCGTTCCTCAGCAGATCTGCAATTTTAAGCCTAACCTTTTTATTTTGAAATTCCCGCACAGATTGTCACCATGGGATTGTTTCGGACCATCGCACTTTTTTACCTGGGGAGCTTTGACAGCATCGTGCGCCGCTGTATGATTCAAAGGGAGCAGTCAAAAGCGGCCAATAAGAGGGAGTAACTGCAGCCTTACCTTCACCACACCCCGATGCCCCCAACCCTTTACCCACTGCCCTCCCAGCCAGTCCCTTCCTCCAGCTGTACAAGTGCACAACCATAGGTGGGGGTGGGGTTTGAAAAATAAAAGGCCATGTCAGCATTTCTGATGTCAACTTTAGCAGATGGAATGGAAGAAAGTGGCAGATGTTTACGTGTCTACTCCACAGACTTGATAGCCATTTAGATGTATTTTTTTCTCCCCTGGTGACTTCAGTTTAATGTGTCCACCTGCTTCTTTTTGTGGAAGCAGCCTTACTTTAGAGGAAAGAGGGGTGACTAAAAATCCCACAGCCTGGGTTTTTTTTTTTTTTTTTTTTTGTTCCCACAGAGAAGAAAAGCAACAGCCCGTCTAACCGGTTGTGCCAAATATGGCCTGAATTTTTTTTTTTTTTTCCCCACCAGAGGCTATAGCGAAAACAGAATAGTTGTTACTCTCTTTTTCATCATATTGTGCCGCATGTATCAGAGATTTCCATCTTTTAGAGAGTTTTTACAGTTTTCACTATATAAGCCCTTTCTTTCCCACCTTTTACATACTTCAGGTCTTTGCAGGCAAAGATCCTTCCCTTTTTTCTCTCTCTCTTTTTTTTTTTTTTTTTTTTTTTCTTTGACTGAATAACCTCTGTGTTTAAAAGCGGTCGTGACCCACAGTGTTTTGTTTATGCTGCAGGATATTTTTGTTTGTGTTTGTGCGTGAACTGAGGTCATACATTATACGACAGTACTCTTCAGTGATATCAAAGGGCAGGAGAGAGCTTGTTATGTTTGTCTTTAATTTTTTTAAATCTATAATGCATAAAATAATCTCCACATATTATCATTATTATTAATAATAGTGATAATATTCCAAAACTTTACATGCAGCGTTGTCGCTGAAAACCGTGTGATGTGAAAGTGTGTTTGCTGTGACTGAGCCGACCACCTCCGGAAAGAGTAAAGCCATTCAAAGTTTTTGTCTCGGGAATAAAGACAGCAAAAACGTTTTCCTCGTCATTCCAGCTAAATGAAGAAAGTAAAGCAGGTACTATGGGTTGAAGCCATGAAGTCGTAAGATTAGGGTGGGAGGGGATACACAAACAAATAAACCAGCACATAATTTTAAGTTTCACTCGTGCACTTGTCAGTTTAATTTAAAAAAAACAAACAAAAAACACTAATAAGTTGCTAAAGGAAGCATGAAGCGTATCATTTTTTACTTGCAGTTTTGTGTGTCAGTGCACATTCTCAGCCACCCCCAGTGAAGATGCATAATCTGTCAGGTTGGTGTAACTCAGAGATGGGCGCGACTCGCTGGATCGAGTCATGTCTCTGTACGTCTAGTGAGGGCGCTGGTGAGTCATCTTATATAATGGCCAAACTTTTGGAGGAACAAGAGTGGAAGTGTTATCCCTCATCTCTACGATGCTCTTTTTTTGTTGTTGTGTTGTTTTGTTTTTTACATGCACTGACGCTGTCGTGCACTGCTGGGACTTCAAAACTCTCTAGATTACAAAATATCGATTCCCTTCTGATTTGTGTCAACTCTTAGTTACCATCTGACTTTCTTATTGTTTTGGATGCAAAAGGAAGAAGAAAATACAATGTTGACTCTTGCAAGTCTTCCTTTGGTCCAGTCGGAGAGAATGTACTTTATAGCAAAGCGATACGAATCAGAACGTAGGAACATTATTTTTTAAATACACCAATATTTGAATGCCAAAATGTGTTAAGACAATTTCTTGAGATCGCAGCACATTTCTTTGTGGTTTATTTTGATGTCGCTGCTCTTTTGATCTTAGTGTTACTTAATAAAAGCTGGATAGCAGCATGTGGCCCATTCTACAGCCTTAAGACGTGACTACTGATGAAGCGAACGCTATGAGAGTGGACCCGTCCGCAGAACAATGTGACTTCATACATTAGTGGATGATTGGTTTACCGGGTGATTTTTTTTTTTTTTTTTTTTTTTTTTTTTGTGACTTATTTGGTGTGAAATGCCAACTGTTTGGGGGGTTTTGTGTGTTTGTGTGTGTTTGGTCAATTTCTAGTGTTTCTATGACAAAAGAAGCCTTACTGAAATCCAAGACATGAAAGTGAGAATGGATGACTCATGTTTGATGATGTTCTCATTTGATATTGGTTAAAGGCGTACTGTCCCGCACTTCAGAGCTTTCCATAAATGTACATTTATTGCTTTAAGAAGGTTTTTCTTTTTTTTTTTTTTTTTTACCTTGAGGTAGCAACACATTGATGGATAGAACATGTAGCTCATGTAAAAGCAGTTTTGTTTTCACTAACACAACTTTAAGCTATGCAAATCAAGCCTCTGCTAACAATATGTTTAAACATACAGTAAAGATTTAAGTTCTGTAAGAGTCACGCTAGTTTCCCTCGTTTAATGGTGTCATTGTCGGATGCTCAATGGATTTAAAAGTCTTGAACATGTCATACTGCACTCTTTGGTTTCACGCTTTTTTTCTGTTTTCTTTGCTTTATACTCTTTCTGCCAAAAAAGCTTAACACCTTCACCTTGTGTGCCATTGAAAGAAAATGTGAGGAGTGGAACATTTCTTTGTCTTATTTTCTTACATGATAAACTAAATAAATACCTGTGAAGAAAACCTAAATCCTTTTACTCCTGGGTGTCCTTGTCTCTTCTTAAATTGCTCCAGACCTCTTAGACTGAACTTGCCTTAAGAGGGGGGGGGAATTAAATTAATCTCAGTATGATCGAGGTTCATAAGTTTTGACAGTGCAGGGTTTGTGGAGGACTGAGGACGTTAAGTATTCTGTTTGATAGAGGATGACATTTAATTTTTTCATAAGGGAACTTCCCGAAGCAGCAGCAGCTCTCGGGTTTGCAGAGTGCAGGACTTTAGATGCTTCGTTAGACCTGTTGGAGAATAAGTAGATGACAAATAGGGGAGATGCTTTAAAAAAGATGAGAAAAGTTTAAAGAAGACAGGGAAAATGTAGAGTGGTGCATCAGTTTTGCACTTGTAAGGTCTGTGTCCACAAGGGGGTGGCTGGACTACATCAAAGCAATCCCTCGCTGGGGTGGTCCTCTGCCCCTAACCCTGTGATCTTTTAAGATTTCTGTCTTCTATCATAAAAAATATCTAAATCTTAAAAATATTCTTGTTTATATAATTTTCTGGGTAACGTGGTCTGCCTTAAAACGAGGACGCAGTATGCAGTAATAATAATATGGCCTATAAATGGTTTGAGCGCAGTTCTTGGTGTGCACTTGGAGCAGCCAAAGGAAAGACTTTCCGCAGCTGACGTCAGGCATACCTCACTAAACAGTGCGGCCCACTAGCGGTGAACAGGGAGCTGCTTCGGAGGATATGTGGAGCAATCGTGGAAGAGGACTCCAGTCCGACCTTGTCTGGCGCACAGTCCCGCGTCTGGTTCGTGCGTAAGGCTGCTAAAACAGTTGGCCGCCTTTAAAACCCCTTCAGGCGTGAACAACTTTGGCTTTCATTCATATTTTTTTTTTAATCGCAACACATCCACGTCTGGGTGATGTGCACAGAAATAGAACAACACTACTCCCAACCTCTTCCGCATATTGGATTTCTATGCAAAGAGAAGGTCGCCAGTGTCCCTCCAAGGATTCGGGAAATGAAGACTGCTGCTGACACGGAACCAGCCTGTTTTGACTTCTAGTGCGTGTTTCTGTGCAGTTTTCTTCAAGGGATTTTCCCCGAGTTCACGAGTAAAGTATCTCCTCTCTGTGTGGGATAATTCGCTGCATTATCTATTTGAATACAGCCCCAGCTTTTTGGACGAGCCTGTGCAGAGCATTGTACGGTGCACACATTTGGTCAAAATGCATTTTATTTAGGATAACCACTGGATATACAAAGTGCCAAATTTGAGCCGGAATGGCGAACGAGTATAATCGCAATATTGTGGAAAAGTATATCTGCCATAAACTCTCCAAGCGGGGATACGTGTGGGGATTTCGCGTTGTCCAAGAAGAAGATGCTGCTAATAACGGATCGATAACTGACCCTCCACCGACTTTGGTCCACCGGTGCCGAGAAGCCAGCACCGGGCCTGACGGCGAGAGCAACACCCACCTCTGCAGACGGCTCCCACAGTCCGACCCACACGCAGGCATCCACAGAGTCCTGCGCGAGGCTGGAGATGAACTTGAAAGACTGTACCAGCCGGACTTCACGGAGATGTCGCGGCAGCTGCATCTCACCTCCGCCACGGCGCAGAGGAGGTTCGCCGAGGTGATAGACGAACTGTTCCGGGACGGAGTGAACTGGGGCCGGATTATTGCTTTCTTCGAGTTTGGGGGCACGGTGTGCGTGGAGTGCGCTTCCAACGAGGGGATGTCATCCCAGGTGGACAACATCGCAGACTGGATGACGGAGTATTTAAATGGACCTCTTAACAGCTGGATACAAGATAACGGGGGATGGGTATGTCTGATTCCGTGTAGTTGAGCGCTTTGCAGCAGTGTGCCAAGGGTTCGCAAAAGTCCTCTTTTAACTGTGATTAAAAGGAATTTCAGTGAGTGAGTTCGGTCAGTGTAGGCCTACACGTTTGATTGAGCTGAAAAGTGCATTTTGATCTGGCTTAACGGGGCTCAATATCGAAACCACATGTGTAGCTGATCATTAAAAAAAGAAAAGTCCCTTTTAAGATGATCTCGTGACGCACGACAGGCAACGAGCGAGATGAACGGCTTTACTTTACTTGCTCTAACTGGCTGATCTCGTTGACTGTTAAACTTACTCGACCAATCAAACAGCGGTTTCTCTATCACACCTCCCGACGCCTCTCTATAAAAAACCCGCCCTGTCAACTGTAGGAGCAGAGGCAGACGCGCAGCTGTCATTGGAGCACAGGGGTTATTATCTAAGGGGAAGTAAAAGCTTAGTTATAAAAAGAAACAGGATTCTGCGTGTGGTGTTGGAGAGAGAGGCCATTTCACCATCCACCTGTATCTGAATCTTCATGCACGAAAGTGCTTCAGTCCCGCTGTCACGTGATGCATTGCAGGCCCTCATTCTTGCAGAAGGGAGGAGGTCAGACACATGTCAGCAAAGAGCAAACTATTGAATTAATGTGTTTAGGCCTCTGGGCATAACTGGACAGGGTTCAGCTTATCAGAGGCCTTTTTTTGGCACAACACACACCTGGCTGAATGCATGCCCACACTGAATCTGAAACAAGCATGCATTGTCATATTCATTTTTCAGGTTTTTGTTACAGCTGCAAACTCTCCTGCAAGAAAAAAGGGGGGTTGCTGTGCACCTCAGTAGTCACCAAAACTGACTTGCAATGAATTAACCTTTAATTAGCCGAGGTGCTCTTAATGAGAGCATAACGTTTGCACTGCCTGGTTATCTTAGCTGGAAGGTATCATAAAAACGGGGCGTGTGTTGAGTGGGCTTATCAATGATTCATATCGAATGTTTCATCTCAAAGGATAGGACCGTTTAACATTCCCCTTGAGTCTGCCTTGCCCCTGGAGGTGGCAGGTTGTGCCACATATCAAAGGGAGGCAACAGAGGGAGGGCCCTCCAAGAACACAGAGTGCTAATCTGCAGCCACTGTGTTTAACATGCCGTCCTCTGTTTGCATCTTGGTTGGGACTCTTTTGTCTGCCTTTTTCAGACCTGTGCCTTGAAGCTGGCGCAGACTGGGGCCGCAGAGATGCCTGCTCGGGGTCTCTGGAGCCCACTGTAGAATAATGTAGGTCATCATAGTTTGGGTTTTACAGCTGGGTGGAGATGACTGTATCTGTGCATCCACTGGAGAGAGACAGACAGAGAGAGAGAGAGAGAGAGCAAGAGCACAGTTCTTTAATCCAAAGGATTATTTAGGATTATTTGAAAGCATATGTCTGCAGTATGGGGAATGAATAACCTCATCCAATTAGTTTTAAGCTCAAAGTAGGCTCTAAAACAGTTTAATCCTGAATATGTTAGTGTTAGCTCAGTTTCTGTTGTAGCTTCCGCATATGCAGCCATGCACCGGTGTTGATTTATATTCATCTGAACGGGTGTCAGGTAGGGAATTTCCTGAGGTGTGTGCTTCAGTTATTGCATGACCTTTAATAACTGACGTTGCAAACACAGCGTTGTCTGTACTCTGGATTGGGTTTGTGAAAACTGGCTTTGCAGATGTTGAAATGTAATAAAAGTCAACTGTGTTTTCAGTCTGTGAAACAAAGCTGGGGGTTTTTTGCTATGTTTTGTCTCCTCTGGAGCCGAAACGACGGCCTGTTTTACACTGACGTGTTTGTGTTTTTGTATGTTTTTGAGAATGTCTGCTAAACATTGGGTTGATTTTGTTCTGGCCTCTTCCTGAATTATGAATTCACAGAGGATATACAGAGACTGTTAATCAGATATCTCTCAACAGGGATCTCAAGGGCATAGAGGGGATTTTTAGAGATGTTTTAGTTCATGAAAACCTGTCCAGAGGGTCAGGGTTAGCAAAATTGATTTAAACATTTTTTTTTCATTATTCTTAGTTTTTTAGTCGTGCAAGTTCTTAATTTTCTTTTAATAAAATGAAAAAAAAAAGCTTTTTTACAAGAGGTGAAATTTCGGGTAGGAGGAGTCTATGAAGTACAAAAAAAAGGGGGGAAAAAGGATGTGACCTCAGTTTTCTCATTTGTAGCTGCAGAGCTCAGTGGGGACTAAACAATGGATGCCACTGTTTGCAAATGATCTGGTATCCATTATGTTTTATTGTGAAAGCTTTGCATTGCTACAATGAGACACATGTGCTACATTTCTGCATTAACCTCACCTGGGTCACCTGTTTTCCAAGGAACATACTCTGTTCATCCGGCACGTGCCGGGTGGCTGTAGCAGAGGAATGAGGATAAAACAGGTTTCACGAATGAGTCGTTTCTCATGAGCTCACTGTCGTTTGTTATAGGGTTCAACCTGATAATTCTAAATAAAACTTTTTTAAATGGCGTTTACACATCTTCCAAACAATGAAGACACTCGGTAAACACGGCTAAATGTGTGTTTAGACAGGTTGCATTTATGGTCACTTACCCTGTCCATTGTGTTATTGTGTGGAAGAGGTGAGTGCTGTGTTTTCCACCATTCTAAAAACAAAGGTGGGTGGCTAATCAGCCTATCACTGACATTTTGACATGTAAGAGTGGTGTGGAAACAGCTTTCTATCAGCCACCCTCTGTTTCCTGTTGTTTTTGAGACAATTTAAGCCCAAAATAGTGTGAACGGTACCCGCTAATCATTGTTGAGTCTAAGTGTTGCGAGTGAGTCAAATACACTTTTAGTTCAGCAAAAATCTTCCCTTTAAAAACTGACAAAGCGGTGACTGTGTTTGCAAAATCTCAGCTGAGGGGCCAAATGGCTCCCATTCAGCACAGATTGCTTCCCACACCCTGGGATGTGACACGCCGTCCTTTCATTGTCCCCAACATTCAGTTAGAAACTCGGCCTTTGTGTTGACAGAAATTGCACTCAATCAGGGAACGATTGCATTTAGGCTGCAGACTCACCCACACGTGGCGCACCTGTGTTTATTTGCAGGCGCTTGCAGTAAATACCAAGTGATTGAACAAAGTGGCAGACGGCATCCGAGTTCCGAAATTACATGCTTGACCTCAGACGCTTGACTGGCTGAGAGGGTGGCACGGAGCGAAATGCCAAATTGTGCTTCAAGAGAAAAACAGCAGTTTCATAACTGGAGGTTAACCAAGAGCAGTGTCAGATATGATGTTGAGAAATGATTTTTCTTTATCTTTGTTGTTTTTAGTCACGCTCTAAAGATGGCATTGCTTCTTGGTCTTTCTCAACAACCCTAATTTGAATTCTCCCTAAAAAAAAAAAAAAAAAAAGTGTATGTGGTGTTATGGATGAATCACATTGTTCTTGCAGTCTTCCCTGTGGCCACCAGTAGGTCAAAGTTATCTCTTACCCTTTGAAATCAGCACTATTTTCAAGGATTTGCACCAAGTCATTGTGCAGACATTCACATGTCGAAGCCAAAGAAGAATAATGATCATGGCCTCTCCTGTAGTTGCACAATGTCTTAAAATTGGGTCCACACATTCATCAGAGGGAACTGCCATCATTTTGTGCTCCCTGTATTTACTGCTAAGTTGTGGAAATATTCCTCAGATATGCTAACGTGCCTCTAAATCCTTGCTTTTGTATAACAAGTGAGAGGAAGGAGTTAAATCACCGACAAACCTTCTTTCTTTTTTTAAGCCTCAAACAGTGAGATCAGGTGTCTGTGGAATGCTGCTAACCAGGTGGTCTATTTTCTGTGTCTCCCAGGTGTGTGTGTGCGTGTGTGTGTGTGTGTGTGTTATGAAAGACAATGTGAGTGTGGGTTGGGTCCATCCTGTGGGGGATTCCCAGAGCACAGTCTGCTCTTCGATGGGTGGGACTGGCATGTTGCTATGGTATAGCAGGCATCTGGCTACGGCGCCTTGCTGAGGCTGAGTGGATGTGGGACAGCAAGGAAGTCATTAATCTCCATCTAGGTGACGTTTCAGCAGAGTAGAGACAAAAAAACCCCAGGAAAAAACCAAACAAACAAACTAAATCACAAAGGAGGCACATGCAGCCATTCACAGGAGAGCAAAAGAAATTCTCGACCAGGTCTCACTTACATCCAATTTGCGTCTCCTAGATGCAAACTCAGCTTGTTAAATGCAAGTCAATACTAATCAGGGCACCATTCAGAAACTGTTTGGGCTATGCTTCTTTTAGCTTTGAGCTCTTTTTCTAACACAAAGATGTCTATGTTGATGGTGAAAGCAGCGCTGCCTCTGAGGACACATGCTTTACAGCGTAATGAGCTCTGTAAGTCATGACTGACTTACATCCACTCTGAGCTAGTATTCCCTTCTTGTCATGCGGCGTGCTGTCACACTCAGTTACACCCTTTTTTTTCATCCGTTAATTTGTAGCTGTTTATCAGTTTTGGTCTCTCATTACTGTGTGAACGCTGCCTTCTAGTTCTGAGCAATCAGACCGAGGAATAAATGATTACTCGCGCAAATAGCATTTTAGGCTTTCTCCCTCCCACCCCGTCAATTAACACTGTCATTCTACAGCTGGAGATGCAACAAAAATGTAAATAGCAAACAAAGAAACAAACTAAATAAGAAGCTTGGAGATTTTGACAACAACTTTACCCTTGGATGTGTTTGAGCTCTGTAATGGAGACTGTACACCACAAAGGAGCTTAATGTGGCGAGAGGCAGCCAAGATTTTCCCCTGTACTGTACCCCTTTTGCTTGGGAGGCCTCGGTTGCTCACCATCTGCCACTGTGTTTACACCCATCAGCACAGCATCTGTAATCTCAGGAACATTTCCTACAGACGTGGGCTGCTGCGGGCCGCAGCTCTCTCAATCAGTCCAACAAGAACATTTTTCTTCCAGCAATCTCTTCGCTATCTGCATCTCAAAGACGTTTGAGCCAAGCATTTAGTCCCGTTTGTGGATTTAACCCCTGAGAAGCACTGAATCTCTTTTCATTTTGATTTCTATTCAGCTTCAGATTATACTCTTTTGCCCGCAGTAAGTCACGTGCACTCCATCTTCACCTTTCCAACCATGCTGGATGTCTCATTGCTGTTTATGGAAAACACTCAAACGGCATGATTGCAGGCCACAAATCCTGTTCTGTTGCACTTGCAGGGGATATAATTCGAATGCTTTGCGTCTTTCCGCAACATACCTTTACCCCAGAGACCCTCCACCCCATCCTGTGCTGTGGTTATTTCTGGGCCTTCTTGGGAGAGCTGGCAGAATGTCTGTTGGGAAACAGGGACTGTAAAGAAAAAACGGAGACAATCTGGATTTTTGGGGGGTTTTTTTGTTTTTCCTGAGTGTCCAGCTCTTTTTGTTGGATAGTCATGTCACTGGACCATGCGTTATTCATGAACATAAGCTAACATCAGTGTTTTTTCTTTATTTTGTTCTCTTTGTGTTGGACTTGTAGGATTATGCGAGTTTACAGATTGAAAGTTGAGAATTCATCCATATTACTGTTTCCTTTTGATCCCTTTTGCTCAAATAAGCAGTCACCTCAACCTTCTAAGCTCCTGTTTTATGAGGGACAAGTGCTTGAGCTAAGCGCTACCATCCCACTGAGAGCATACGCTGATAAATAATATATGGAGCAGATAAACTTGGACACTAAATGGATGTCCCGAAAGCTTTATGGGCTCCAGCTGAGAGATTATATCCTCTTTCCCCTCCTCTTTTTTCCCTCATCCTTTTCCTCCCTCTTACCCCCACCACCTGAGACATATTAACTTGCACACATACACGTGCCCAAACACACTAATACCCAGAGACCTGGCTTTCAGTGTCAGGTAACGTTCCAGATCCCTTAAAAATGCAGGGACATGTGAGAGGCCTCTAAATATAGAAGCATTACCATCACTGCTCTTGTGTGGTCCTCTAATTGTCATGTTAGGCGTAAATCCCTGCCCTGTGTGCCTCTGTGATAGCGTCACATCACGAACCCACCGCCGTCCTCCATGGAAAAAATGTCCTAATGAACCATTTGAGATGGCAGATAAAAGAGTTTTCCACCTTTCCTGTCACGGTGGGAGCCGGATAATGAGAAGCCTATTGAGACGCAAGTTGACTTTGCCACTAGGCACACCCTTGCAAGCAGCGCAGCATATCAATATAGGGCAAGGTTAAATGGTTCCTCCCATTGTCTAGCTACTGTAGATATTTTTGGGTCAAACCCCCAAAAGGCTTAAAAAGAGATTTGATGTTTTCAGTTAATTTCTAGGGCAGCGATATCCACTGTCATTTGAAGTCTAGTATGTCTCCTGCATTCTGGCTCACAAAGACAAAGCCTGTTGAACAGGTAGTGGATTGTCTTAAGTTTCCCCCAATGAATGGGAGTGAATTAATTCCAGCCTGAGAATCTAAGATCTGAACCACAGAAGTAGTTTCTGGATCTGAAAAGTGAAGCAATCCCAGGAGTTCGTCTCGTTCTTTTCGCTGCTAACTTTTAGAGGTCACCACAGCAGATCATCTGCCTCCATTGTTCACCCATTTCCTAGCATCCTCTTCTGTCACACCAACCCTCTGCATCTCCTCTTTCACTACATCCATCCCTTCTGTCTGCTTCGTTACACTTAAGCCAACAGCGAAATAGTTTCCATCGTTCCAACGGGGGCTGTCTCTTCTGGTCACAAAATAATGTTGGTTCTATTGAGGTTTTGAAGGTTTTGATTCAATTCAGTCCAAATCAAATCAGTTTTATTTATAAGCACCAAATCACAACAACAGTTGCCTCAAGGTGCTTTATAATGTAAAGTAAAAACCCTACAATAATATAGAGACAACCCCGACAGCCAGATGAACAGCCTATGAGTAAGCACTTGACGACAGTGGAAAGGAAAACCTCCCTTTTAATAGGACGTCTAGTTTAACGTCTAGCAGAACCAGGTTGAACCGGGCAGCTATCTGCCACGACCAGTTGGGGGTGTGGGGAGGAAGACAAGACAAAGACATGCTGCAGAAGATGTTTCATTTTGATGTTAACATTTTTATTTTTGGTGACAATCACAGTGACAAAGTAGGATCAAGTGAATAAGGCCCTAGTCACGCCGACCTACAGACCAGCCGTCTGGCAGCCTGAAAGGATGTGCGTGATTGCTAGAGGTTGATGGAGTTTATGGGAGAATGATTGTGAAAGTCCCTGTCACATGGACCTAGAGACTGGTCAGTGTCACCCCCCCCACCACCACCACAACCACACACGCACAGACACAGACAACCACAAAACCTCATTGGTCCCAAGCATATTGGTTCATGTTGGTTCAGTTGCCCATAGTTTGCATGAAGTGACAGATTTGTCTACAAATACTGACTAGCTACACTCCAAGTGGTAGTAAATCTGTGAAAAGTACAACACAATCCAGAAATGGAGAAGGTTTGCATCCAAAGTAAAAGTTGTGCCTAACAATCACCAGGAGGTTTTTTGTGCAACAACTTCTTTGCAACTGATCTGAGCCATCGACTACAGCAACCATAGCCAACCAACGAAAGAATACAAATTTTTCACTAGCAATCGATGATTGTCACGTCCAACATGGCGGCCAACTCTTGAATGTGACCATGTTGTCACGTGAGAAATCTCGGTACAAGTCTATAACAAAACAGCCCTCAGCTCTCTGACATCAACAAACCTTTTCCTGATGAGTTTTTGAGCTAAATCGCTAGTTTCATTTTCTATTGAATAAATTACTGAGTCAATTCAGTAAACTATGATCATTATTTGAGTCAGAAAGGAGGAATATTCACGGTATGCTCATTGTCTCATAATATTCACAACCCAGCCCAATCCACCCCTCAATCATCACATCAGGTTTCAACACACTGCCAAAAAAGACACTCAGTGCAAGGCTTCGTATCAGGACTCACCAGTGACTGACGTCACGCTCTTTTATATTGTTTATGATCTAAACACAGGTATACAAAAAAAGAAAAACATGTGACTTTTTTTTTCTAGCAACAATTACTGCTGGATTTTTCCACAGACTAATGCTGATGCTAGCAAGCTGAGTTAGGAAGTAAGTTATGTCCATTGACTGTATGGGTTATATTACCAAAGCTGAAGCACAGAGGACAGGTCGTTAGTAAAAATTACCAAGCATAAGGTCACATTACGTAAGAAAGCTGCTTTTAAAATGTCCCAAAAAGAACCAGCGCCATAAACACAGTAGAGAGGAAATTAGGCAGAAAGCCCCAAAGTATTTCTGTACCAGGCTGTAAACATGTTTACCTGCTCGAAAGTTGGGTTTTTTAACACGAGAGTCAGAAGCAACTGACTTCCCCTGTAAGGCACCCTCAAACAGCGATTCGACCTGCAGTTTATGAAATTTCACTTTAAGATTATGAGACCAATTTTTTTTTAATCAATTTTATTGATTTTGGGGCAGAAAAAACAGCAGCAAAGACTAAAGCAATAATTACCAGAGTTTCGGTGAAGCAGCAAAACAAGCTGCAAATGCAATACAAATGTGTTATTAATTGCCATTTACAAATTTAGCAGACAGAAAGCAGCATTAGCATCGGTCTTTACTCATATTTCCGGCATCTCAGGAATGTAAACTGAACACTCGTGATGCAAGGTGGATGGGAGCAAATGAAGAGTAAAGGAGCAGGTTGCAAACCCAAAACAGTGAGCTTAAATGTTCCATAGTGGCAAAGGTAACTGCAAAGTTAGACAGTAAAATCTTTCAAATCCCACGCAGCCATTTAATCTGCTATTGATACAAAAACATGGAAAAGTGTAAGTTTAAAACAAAAGCGAAACTATCTCCATGGCTAGCTGCTAATTTGTGGTTCAGGGTAAATTGACCCTTTAAGGTTTAAAGCATTGATATCCACACACGTACAGGCAAAGATAGAAGCGGATGTGCTAGTGGAAATCAATTATTTGCTGTCAACAAAATGGCTGTGTACACACTCACGGGCATATACATACACACATACGCTGTGGCACATCAGTGTGTACACAAAGAAGCGGATGTGGTAGTGTGAATCAATAATGCTGTGTTGTCACAGGGTGACATGTGAGCCATGGCAGGGAGCAGATGGCCTCGGGGTGCCTAGCTTCCTGTTAGCCATGCCATACAGCCTCAGCGCGCACAAGCTCGTGCACGCTCACACAGACACCGCAACCATCTCCACTGGGATTTCCCCCGGTGCAGCTAGCTACACCACTGGCCATTACCAAACAGCATGCCATTATTGACTCTTCTCTGAACTGTTGAGTACTCGCTCTTCCAAAAATGACAACAGCCAGATAATGGTAAATAGATTTCTCTGCCTCGTCTGTGGAGGTCTGGAGTAAATAATTCTGTGCACTCCGTCTCTAAACATGATTTTTGGCATGAGAGCAAGTATCCCACAGGAAATCTGATCTGTTTCAGTCGACATCGAGTGAGGTCAGCCGATGCTTGGAAATCTATTTGACTATGGGGTATAGATTCAGCATTTCCAGTGGTTTGCAAAGGTTCTCTGAGCAGAGGCTCAATTAACACAGCAGACCAGCAGCTGTGAATGTCAGATTGTATGTGCATGTGATTTATCAAAATGCATCCTGAAGGAGAGTGTCTCTGTGGAAAGACCTGGGTGAGATCTTTTAGCACATTTTTTTTTATTTGCTGACTCCTTTCAGCTGGTGTGCGAGCTCTCCCTATTGGCACAGCTCATACAGCACCACCCTGCTGCAATCGCCTTTGATGGCGACTGATTAGGTTTGAAGTGCAGAGAAAACTTTAAACCCATGACGCTTAGAAGATAAAAAGCTTTGCCAAGGGAGCATTGTTCTGGCTTCTACATATTGTTTCAGAGTCTCCATCCTAAATTCTCTTGACATCTTCTCAAACCTACAACCACCTTCTGTCAGGATGCTGCAGCTGGCGCAGAATATTACAGCTGCGTGCTACTTCTGACACGGATATCTCGCCGGTATGGGGCAAACCCACTATTGCCAAGGTGTTGTGTTACAGCAATTTCACAGAATCTACTCTGCCTCTACGTTTAATTGGTTGTTGGGCTGTCATTACATCTTCAAATACTGACAGATACTTCAAAGAAAACATGGAGAACTGAATATCGTAGAAGTGACAGTGATTCCTTTTCTTCCTAGGGATTTTATTTCATGTTTTTTGCTATTTTTTTTGACAATACAGTGACGATTTATGTCTGCGTATGTTAGGATGCACTCATTTGATGACTTATGCCAAAGCAAACTTTTATGGTGCCAAGATTTAGTGGTGACAGGCTTCATTTTGCTTTTATAGTAAGGTTTTAACTCCCGTCTAGACGAGGTTCACGTCGGAAAATCTAACCACTAGAAGTTTAATCAACTCTGCAAATTGACTTGTAAACTGCCTAATTTATTGCTCACATTTGAAGTCAGTTGGCGGTTGGACTGATGCACGAAGAAATAAGTACAGATATGTTTCTTTTTTTGGTTCTTTTTTTAATCAGCTGAATTTTAGCAGCCACTATTTGATCAGCCAACTCATTTTCTGATACCACCAAACCCATCGCGGCTGGCGCTCAGACCCCCTGATCGCCAATGTTTTCCAGGTTTGAATTATAATGAGTCCACATTCCTGCACTTCATGGAGGACAGGAGATTAAAAAATATTCCTGGATAAAAAAAATGTAAAAAGCCTGGACTTCAGAAGGTGTCTTTGATCAGAAGGTGAGGCTAACAGGGTTCTGAAGGAGGAGGAGGAGGATGAGGACAGATGGAAGGGCATGAAATAAGAGGAGGCTTATAAAGCTATAAAAAAAGCAATCCTATCTCTTACGGCCTCATCTGCCGCAGCCAGGTTGAGACGGAGAGGGTAATATCTGGAAAACGAGTAAAGATGGCAGAAGATTAACATCTGGCCACCGCGGTTTAAAGCCCAAAGAATAATGACGCTAATAGAATTCAAGCTGTTAAGTACAAAGAAGGAGATTTAGGAGACTAAGGTCAATCCAAAGTTACAGAGCACACTTGGATGAAGTTGCTTGTTAAAGTCATCTGACTCAACAATCATCTGATACTCAGCTGATCCATCTGCTGACTTTAAAGCAGAGGAATTTACTCGTGAAACATCCACATGGGCTTCACATATCCCGAAACCTAAAAATACATACTGTACATGTGGAAAAATGCTGGACCTATAGTGTATGTTTGCTTTTGTTTTTCTCCCGCATTATTTAAAGCCCGGCTTTGGTGCAGTATCTTATCCTTGCAGTGCAGTTTCAAGGCAAGCCAGCTCACAATAGGCAGGCACCGAACCCCATTAATGACATTTTCCATGGATTAGTCCAGGGAGAAACAGAAACTCTCCTCCATTATGAAATTGACATGTGCCTCATTAGTTTTCTGTGCATTTTCACTCCAGACTTTCACTGTCACAATAGGCAACTTATTATCAGGTAGGCTGTGCTTGTTTCCCTTTGGTCTTTACGTACAGACAGGGAAGGTCACACAGCTCTGAATGAGCCAAGCTGCTCAAGATAGTTCAAACAATGCGTCTTTTAAAAGCACGCCCTAGCTCTCTGCAAGGTCTTTGTGAGTCATGCTGAGTTCAGAGCAATGAAAGGTAAAAGGAGAAAGAAAAAAGAACAGAAGTAATGTCCACCTCTGCTCTTTGCCTGCTTGATTGGGCTTTCGTTGCATAATTATTTTCTGAGAAGGATTTAGCCGAAGCTTTTTCATTACATAATTCAAAGGCTTTGCTGTAGCCGTGTTTCTCGCAGCTGACTTGGTTCAACTCGAGGCTCATTCCTTCTCATATCGAGCCTCTCGGGCAAACGCACACACACACAAGCGAGGTTGTTTGTTTCCACACATCAATGCATTCCACTCATTCCTCTCCCCCAGCCTGGATGAAAATCAGCTGGTTGCCTGAGAGAGGTCAATGAACTTTCCCCCAGTGTTCCCGCACTGAGAAGAAAGAGAGTGGAATTCTTTCTTTCACTTATTGTTTTTAGAGCTGACGCTCAAACATGATACAGCCTCTGCTCTCAGATTCTCTGAGTGGAAGTGAAATTGCGTAAGAATAATCACTGCTTTCCTTTCACCCCCCCCCTTTCAAATTTTAAAATGACCTCATCGTCCATGTTTAGAGAAGTTTTGTCATGCATCTCTGAGCTTTAACTCTCAGCCTGTGGGAAACATGCTTTCCTTCCCTTATCAGGTTTTGCTTTGTCTCCCCACATGATTTTTCTTCTTTCTTTTTTTTTTAATCCCCTCTTCTTGGAGTAACACTGTAAAGTGAACATCCTGCTTTTAAAACCACACGGAAAGGAAAATGAAATAAAAGGAAAATGTGTTTACCTCAACAAGGCACATTTCACATTTTCTGTGTTTTTTTTTGTTCTGTTCTAATTCGATTGAGGAGAGCCGGAGACGGGTTCTGAGAGGCAGTGTCACATTTCTGCGCACCAATCAGGGCCTTGCAGTACTTTAATCAAAATGCAGCAAGAGCTGAATTGTTTGTTTATGAACTCTTTATTTTTATTGTTAAAGAGAAAGGAATCCGCAGTATTTTTCCGCAGGCTTTAAGTCTAAGAAGTGACAGCATACTTTATGTAGCTGTGCTTTCCACCACAGTGAATACCTTCTCTGTGACTTTGTGGAAAGTTTTCAGTGCTTTTTCAGCTCCATTCTCTTCCACTTCAAAGCCGTTTCCTGAGGGAGCCGTACCTCAAACGGATGATTGTTTTCTCTGACATTATCGGACATCTGAGATGCTCAATCTGCTGCTCTCTGTTCTCCTCACAGCATGCCCTGTCCCAGACTCTGGCCTCTCTCATTTACATGGCCAACACGGGGAACCCAGCTACACCTGAAACCTGGCCCAGTGTACTCTAATCACGTAAACCGCTCCGGTATCTTGTTGCCAAAACTGACAAGCTTTCATTTAGGGGCCGACTTTACAAGATGTCTCCTGTATGAAAGAGGAGACCACGGGAGGCCCTGGGTGTCTAGCTTTGATCTTCTAATACTTTCTCCTTCGCTGACACGTTTAATTCTCTATTAGATGATGTTACACTTGACTTGTTTACCCGTGCTTCCTAAATTACAACTTGGTGTTTCATCAAAGGAAAAATAACATCACATTCCCTCTAAAACTTGCCTTTTTATGGTCTGCCTCCTCTTATACTAGGGGCTAAGATTTAGGAGTCGCTTAATGGTTCAAAACAAATACAAATCTCTTAGTTACAGTCTCTAACCAACTGTGGCTCTCCCCTGCTGCTCCCCCTCCCTTTCTCCACGGTATTAGTATGACTACATGTTTGGCTTGCCTCGAGTCTTTCCTAGTTACCCGAACAGACTCTGTGATTTAGCCATGCTTGGCTCTACCACAGAGAAGTCATAGTCTCACACTAGACAGTGATGTCATTCCTGCAGCGTCTAAGCACAAAAAGTGACTTAATGCTAACTACGCCATAGAGGTCCTTTACACCGCCTATCACTGCTGTCTGAAAAGCCCCTTTCTGAACATCGGGATTATGTAATTCTGTTACATCAGGGGCTTGACACAAAGAAGCTGCACACACAAGACCACAGTGACTGAAAGCAGAGCACATCATTTCAGATGGCTCCATTTTTTGGGGGAGGCGGGGGGGTCAAGTTCAGAACAATTAGTCACCACACGCGTCTCACGTGAAGTTTGAAGCCCTGCTGCAGATGGTGTTCCCGCACGTCCCGCTCATTACTCCATATACAGTAGTCATTTTTAGCTGGGATTAGTCAGCCACTATTTTTGGAGTGGCTTTCTAAGAGGGTGGTTGTGTGCTCTCAAGGTCTAAAGGGGTCGGCGGATCTGACTTTTAAGGCTTGAAGCGGCGCGCTGCCCTCGTCACAGGAAATGGGCCTCTCCCATGGACTTGACGGGAAGCAATAGGCCACCTGGGAATCTGTTGCTTCCCACGGTCTCTATCAGGACTTCCTATCTGAACTAATCAGTGATAGTTCAACAGTTGAAATTGGAACTGCAGGGGCTCTCATGCAGGTGGAAGGAGGCAAATACAAAGCTGACTCAAAGCCGATAGAGTCATTTGAATGGTGGAAAGCTTTGCCTCTCTGTCTAATCATTAACCTATACTTGCCTTGCCTATTGTTCCATTGAGGCCTTCTGCATGTTTTAAATGCCACTTTCACTTACAAAGTGGCTCTTTATGCAAGTCCACTTTAACAGTCCTGTGAGTGCAACATTTGAACAACATGACCCGGGATGGAAAGACTCACATGGTGTAAAAAAGAAAAGCACCACAGTTTATTGGCCTGCGTGCTGCTTACATGGATTTGGAACTGTGTCGCTGGGTGTGCTATGCACAGCTTCCTTGACAAGAACGCAGAGCGCTTAGACTCCCAAGTGGCAGACATCCTGCCTTTACTAAAAAGCCACTCCAGCCAGGTTTAATGCACTTCAAGCACACCCACACACGTGGACGATGACTCAGCTGCCCCTTTTCATCCTCTGCGCTCTCGCTCGTCATCTGTGGCCTTTTAAATGGAGCGAGGAGCAGAGATGAGACTTGTTTTATTAGATTGGGAAGCCCTGGACTAGGGGCTCGGATGAAGCCTCTCGTTATTTATAGCTGCACAGCAGTTGCGTTCTTTCTATCTGGCAGGGCTTTGTCACTTCCTCCTCCGTGGTAGGCCGGATGCGCTCAGTGCAGACATCCTCAGACAAGGCAGACATCCTCATTTAGCTGTATTGTATCTATTTGAGGGCTCCTTTGTGCCTAGGTTTGGGATGCTATGAAGGATTTTGAATCAAGTGTTCAAGGTCAAACCACAAGATTGGCTCATTTTAAAGAATGAAAAAAAAAAACTCTATTGACTGAGCTGCAGAGGTTTATTGTGAGGGGGGGGAAGGATTGTCTCTCTGTGGCTTTCCCTTACCTTTGATGTCTCTTTGCTTTACATGTAAAAGTGATTGATTGTGTATAATACACTTTGAGCTTAGGTGTAGTCTGCTGATAAACCCTGGGTGCAGGGGGAAAGCTAGTGCAGTCTGCTCCTATGCACTTGCCTTCAGTCTTCTGAGACTGCAAGGTTACCCTGTCCTTCATTTCATGTTGGATCAAAGCTGTTCAGCAAAAAAAAATCAATAGTCTCAACAAGAATCAAGGAGCACATAACTGATCAGTCAAGGCCGTGTAATGTTTGTCAATTCAAAATCTGTGTATATTTCCCCAAAATCCTCTGAATACATTTTTCCCCCTGTACAAATTGGAATTGCTTTACCCCAGTTTTGCACCTCCTCCTTCTCTTCATTGATGGGATTAAAAAAAAACAAGTTTATTGAAGCATTACATATCTTCAGAGAAACCAAAGTCTCCTGTGTAAAGTTACGGTTCTCATTTATCTCGTAAGTTTAGACAATGAATAATGGAGACAATAAAAAAAAAACAAAAAAAAAACAGTGTCACGAGGAGTGTGGGTGATTTACTGCCGATCACATTTCATGTTCCAGTGGAGAAGGCTGACTCCCACGGGAGCGGGAGCTGTTTTGTAAACACACAAATGCTGCAGCCGCTGTTGCTGATGCAAATTTGAATATTTATGAGCCTTTGGGGTAGCATCCGACGTCAAAATTGTTTCTCTTTTTACGCTTGACTCGAACGTAATGACTGCGGAAGGTATGAAACCTGAGTTTGCAGTGAAGCTCAAGCGGGGGGCATATTAAAAAAGGTTTCCAATTTCTCTTGCACCGCGTCATGATCCTGCTCTGTCGGGCCAATATTATTCTGTATTCTATGGCTTCCATATTGGCTGGCCATTTCAAAGGATGGCAATTCATTTGTAAAAGCGTGTGGAAAGTCAATAACGCCCTTCACTTTCAAAGTTTACTCAAGCTTCTTCCACAAGCTTCGGGGAGTCTTTCTCACCAAAATAATATTTTTATTAGTTTAAGGTGAGGTTAGTGGTGCTGCTTGCACAAACTGAATAAAGCTTCTTCTTTTTTACTGCCTTCATTGCTTAATTAACTGTCCTTGGGTCTATAATTGTCCCTTACAATATAAAACGTCTTGATTTGGTGCCAATAAATAAAACTGAATTAAAGAGTATTTAATTCAATTGTGCACTCCTAATCCCAAGCCAAGAAAAATGGGCAGGGTTGCATCAGGAATGGCATCGCACATAAATAGTCAGCCAAATCAAAACACGCGGATCATTAAAAAAATAAGTAAAATAAAATAGATGTAGCCACTGTGTCATAATCAGCCTGCTTGAGGTTTTGTTTTAAAGCCTCAAATTGAGCATTTTGGCCATTGTCTTCTTGTTTTTTTATACCTAGTATGACAGATGAGGCATCTATCTGACTGAGGAATTGAAGAAGTTCAACTCAGATGCGTAATTGGCTTTTTAAAAATTAGTATTTTTACTAAATACAGGGCCAAAATTAACAAAAGTAACATTATAATGTGTTAAATAAGACTTCACACTGGTGACTGAGACCATAAACTCATCATGTAACTGTTCACTGACATCATAAATCAAGTCAGAAATAGGTCATTTTCTCATAAACTTTAACATAATCTGGATGTTTTAGAGTCGCCCCCTGGTGCCCACCTGAAAGAATGCAGGTTTAAAGCAAACACCTCACTGGCTTTAATTTTTCAGACTCAAAAGACGTCGAACATCAGTCTCTTACGTACAGATGTGGCAGTCCGCAATGGAAGATGTTCAGTCTGACTTCAAAATGATGGTTATTATTAATGATATGCAAAGCTAGCCGGCGGTAAATGACCGTTAGTGACAGTTTGTTAATTTTATAGACTGCTGCCAAACCAAAGCAATTTTTTTGTTGAGCGACTCATCAGTTATCTTTTGTCACTGCATACATATGTTCCTTGTTTCAAAGAAGCAAGTGTTATTGTTACTCGGGTTGATCCACTAAATACTTGCGCATTGATTGGGCCAGATTTGTACAGCTCGACATCCCACTTTGTCACGCTGGGCTGCGAGGCTGTGGTTTCCATGTATTGCAGTATTGTCACAGGGCAGTGAAGGGCTCAGTGTCCTCAGCTCCAAGCTGTTTGCTGCTGCTGACACAGGGGATTCAACGGGTAATGAGTGCTGCAACAAACTCCTCCGTCATCTGATTTTTGGTCAATGGATGCCACTCTGGAGAATTGATCGAAGCTGACCTTGCTCCAGGACAAGCGCTTGCAGTACTGTCACTGTCATCCTGTCTGACCTGTTTATTTTTATTTTTTTCTTATGTTTTGAATCTGTATAAGCGCTCGCACTCATGAAATAATAATGCACCCACATGAAAGAGAGAGCGATGTAAGTGTATATTTTGATCAAAACAGATCTATTACAAGAAAATTAATGCCTTCCTTGCATTTTTTTCTATCTCCCATATCCCCCACCCCAGAAATGGGAGTTTTGTTTGACTTTAATTAGCAGTGGAGAAGTCTGCAAAAAGCTCATTAAAAAAATCAAAGAAGGGCAACAGGAGCAGCATATGTAATTTTATAAGTACGCTACTATGTGAACGCTTAGGAAATAAACAGAGCGTGGGGAGAAGCTCGGTTCAGAGGTGAATATAGCAGTGAAGCCACAACGGGCACTTTAATTACAAGTTGAACTTTAACCTACATCCCTTTCTCTCAGTCTCAGTCTGCCCGCAATTACCCAGAGAAGCTTCCCAAAACAGAGACAGTTGTCTAATCATTTTTCTGTTTTGGCAAAGTGCTGCTTGCGGTTTTAACGGAGCTAGTCAAGCGCACAAGATCACTCATTATCTTCCACAGAAGCTGCGGGATCGTTCCCAAAAGTTTGTGTCTGTGTGTGGGGTGTGATACCCAAAGGATCTGGCAAATGTTTGGTATTTCCTGTTGCCCATAAGATAACGTAAGGCCATCCGAAGAAGACAGCTGTGTAAAATCTCTTTGTGTCCATGAGAAAGACACTGAGCAAAACCCAGAGGTGTAAATCATGTGAAAAACAAATCAGAGGTCGAGGATAGACTCTCTCCCGCTGGTGGGAAAAGCAAATTGTGTGTGAAGCTTCCAGCCTGGGTAACCGTGACACTCATGCAGTCAGTCGCCACCCCTCTGCTGCATATGGGAGACTCGAGTCCTCACTGCTCAGTCAAACTCTTTTGCTCTGTATGTAATTCTCAACAGGATTCATTGTTTGCAGTAAAAATGAAGAAAGGGTGTGTGTAAACCTGGCTAGGCATTTTCCCATTGACTCCTGGGTCTCTGTAGGCTGGGGGTGACCTTTTAAAAGCCACTGATCCAAAAAATGAATACTGTAGAGAACTGCAGCCTGGACTTTTATTTCCCAGATGCACACCTGCTGCTGATGGCAGATGGCTTTGCTGCGGGGCAAATATGAGCTTTTGGGGATTATGAAGTCTTTTGTTGGCCGTGTTTTTTTGTGCTCTCTTGTCCCTGTCAACTTCCTGTGTCCTCTTTCCCACCTGCTTATCATTATTTTTCTGTAAAGACTCCGATTTTCAGAATGACAGTCAACACAACAACAGAAATGGGGCCAAAATACAAAGTGCCAAGGTTTGTTTTTCCACACTGCTCACATGTTTGTGGCTGCGCTGTTCGCTAATGCGGGGATGAAAAAGTTCCAGGAGCTGAAGTGGAGCATGCCTCAGTCTCATGATATCCACCTGACACCCCCACCCCCCTCCTGCTTTCCAGCTCTCCCCTGAGTCAACCTGGAGTTATTACCACCCGTGCCCTTGTGGGATTCTTTTAAACATCCATCACAGCTCATATGAACCTCTTACTATAATTGCCAGCTTTTGTTTCAGACTTAAATAGATGATAATCTATGGCGACTGTCTGGGACATAGCAAGGACACACATCATGAGTTTGCCATTTTGTTGAGCCTTGCTGGTGGCTGGTCACATGCACGCCTTGCTGCTGGCTGGAGTTACAGTTTCAGCAAACTGTTATTTTCCAGGCGTAGGTGAGGAAAAACACACGATGGTGTTTTTGCCAATCAGCACATTTCCTTCGGCTTAGAGGTGTGACTGAAGCGCTTGCTCGCTTATTAATACCTGTATCCTGGAGAGGGAGACGGGTGTCATCGTTCAAAAGCAGAGACTGTTCAGAGCGCTCCAAAATAAAAATGCTCCCTGACATTTTGCTTTCCACACTACCAGCAAGGCTCCAGGGATGATAGTGGCGGTTGGTACGCTGCTTTAGCCCAGACTGAAATATCTCAAAAACATTCGCATGGACTGCCATGAAATTTAGGACGGACACTCATGATGCCCAGAGGATAAATGTGTCAACACTTACTGGATAGATGGACACAGAGTTTTGGATTACATAGATTACATAGACTGTATGTGAAAGATGGACATACCTCGATTTTAACACTATGACTGCCACCATCTTGTTTTGTGTGTCTGTGTGTGTTTGTGTGTTTGGAGCTGATTGTCTAATTGTATTTGGATGACAGGGTGAATAGGTGATAAGTAAGAAGTTTATTCTAGCAAGCTAGTTTAGCAAAGTGCATTCGTAGACTATTTGGGTGTGTTAGATACCTGCTGCTTAGTGACTATACAGTCAAATTAATGAATTAATTGCACAGCAAGCCAAAATAATTTTCTATTACAAAATTGACCATTTTAGCATGACAGTCTTGACCTGGTATGTGGTTACTAACTTCATTTTCCAGCTCTGCTGGTTTCTGTTTGGTGAAAACCTGGAAAACCAGCTTCAGCTCTACTTCATGTTAACAGCCTGGCGTTAGATGGTTATGGTACGGTCACACATGGGAAAACAGCAGTCGGAGAACATGGCATGACCAAAATTATTGTGACTATTTGCACTGAACTTGCAATTTTGTTGCCTTTGAAATATTTGCTTTGAAGATGGTGGGCAGATCTGTGACTACTCAGAGTCATTTGGCGTTTGGCAACTTTGAATACAACCAGTTGAAAACCAGCTGAGTCGAGTTCCCTATTGCAAAGAGACGCATCACAGATAAGCTGCGCTCAGCACCACAGACTAATCTCAGACTGATTCCTACCTGTTGGCAGTTTGTCTGGGATTATAAATAATTTGCAAACCTTCACCAGTCTGTTGAGTGAGACTACAATTGTCTGGGAACAATTTGCTTCCAACCAAGCAACCCAAGCAATCCCCTAGCAATCTAAAGTGGTCAGTTTAGGGTGCTGCACACTGAGCCTCTAGGCCACAGGTGTCAAACTCCAGTCCTTAAGGGCCGGTGTCCTCAAGCTTTTACATGTGTCCCTGCTGCAACACACCTGAATAAAATTAGTAGGGCATTAGCAACACTATAGAACTTCACTGTATGCTGAGGTGGCAATTCAGCCATTTGAATCATGTTACAGCAGCTCATGAGTAAATGAACATGGTGCAATAAAAGTACTTTTAGAAGTACATTTTTCCATTCTGATTTCACTCTAGTGTGATGCAGCCAGTAAGCATCACACCATAGCTTTGCCAGTTTGAGTGAGTATACTTTCTGAAGTTAGCATTTAGCTAATTTATAAGAGCCATACAGTTTCACTGAGCTGTTAGCATTCCCCTAGACTACTGTCTCTAGCCCGGGGGTAGTTTAAAACGCCCAGCTGCAACAAAGAGAATGCTGTGTGGTAAAAGATATTGCCGGGTGATTTACGGAGCACAGCGTGTTTTGACATCAGAGGGCCTAGAAAAAAACTGCTGATCCTTCCTCCCCTCTGTCACCAGCCCCCAGCCTCAGGAATGCCACAGGACAGGAAGGGAAGCAGGAAATGCTTTTGTCTCCTTACAGCAGTTCAGAATAGATGCCTCCTTTTTTTAGTCCTGTGTGGGCTTTTGGTTTGATAAAAAGGAAGCTGTGTATTAAAACGTGATACTAGCGAAAGAGAGTATAATGAATCTTCTACTAGATCAAGGTCAAAAAAAACATGTATTCCAATAAAAGTAACACAAAGCATAATTACTGTAGGTAAATTGACTTAAAACCAGACAGATTAAAATAGACTGGTAATAGATCCCCATGGGAACTGACACAGTAATGTTGTAGTGAATCAAACTTAACAATTCACCATTGTTCACAGATCTGATCAAATTACAGATAGAGACTTCAAGAGATGGAGGCTTCAAAGGAGCTCAGATGTACAGCTTCACAACACACCTTCTAATGTGGTCAGCCTCATAACAAAAGAAAAATATTCAATAGGAGGTGTCCCCTAGAGCTCCCTAAAATTTCCTCTATTGTCGTTTGGTTCAAGATAATCTGCTGTGTGTGCGTGTGTGTGTGTCTGTCTGTGTGTGGGAGAGCATTTAGCTTAGCACCATTACTTCCTGTCCAGCTGTTCCTGCTGTCACTGCTTATAAGCAGATGTCTGTATTTCCTCATCTAAGACATGCAGCCATGGTCTTTTCTGCACAGATGCTCCTCGTGTACGCTCACGTTTTTAACAGGCCTCCTTTAAAACTTCTCTTAGCGGCAGAAAGCAGAACCCACTGAGACACCGTGAGCAGCTTTAATATATTCATGCTTGGGCACTGGAGCGTTCATCCGCATGCTAGAGAAAGAAAAAAATGTTGCGAATGGGCCTTTTTGGGTGATTCCTGTGTTTGGGTAGTATGTGTTTCCGAGTGGGTTGTGTCATTGTGCATGAAAAGCGTAGGAGGGTGTGAGAGCCGATGAACAGTAGTGGATCTGCCTGCAGCATGAGTGTAATGACATTCTTTTCCCACCCATGTTTAGTATCAGCCAAGGGATTTACATTTTAAAGGGTCATTTCACCCAAATTAGAAAAAAAAAACATATTTACCTGTTTTTTTCCTATAAAATCTATGTTCAATACATGGAAGTGAATGAAACTTAACTTATTATTAAGACAAATGAAACCAAAACTACAGACAGGAAAATGAGATATTAAATATGGCCTGCAGTGTTTTGTATTTCTCTTGTAATCACACAAATTCCAGGAAGACGATCAAAGACAACAATGAATTATTCCTTTAAGTGATGCATGTGTAGCCAACCTTCAAGTATGCCTTATTTGTTTGTGCTCTTACCCGCAACTTTTTCTTGTCAAGAAACGATTAGATAATCCCGAATAAGCTGCAGAGCATGCTGAAGCATCCTCGGGGAAGATACTGAACCCTGAGTTAGCCCTGATGCACTCATTGGAGTGTGAATGTTAGAAAAGGCACTTAGGCAGTGCTATATGATAGAGTGAATGATGGCTGTCATAAAAACTGCTTTGAGTGCTCAATTAGAGTAGAAAAGCGCTATATAAATACCAATCCATATTGCTGCTAGCATGAAAGCTGTAGAATATTTTAAGACAGCTTCACATGCACTTCCACATATCAGTCAATCAATGTCTTTCAGGCGACTGCTAAAAATAGTCCCCGTCAAATGCAAAGTTAACCCCTGTTTGAGCAGCGTTCAGTTAAAACCTGCACTGACCGGCTGTTTGAGGCACTTGCTGAACCTTCTTTTACGGTAGAATGATTTATTTGTGACTCGTGTCTCCTTTAAGAACTATGAGATGCAAACCTTATTCAAGAACTTGAAAAGAATTCATGCGCAGGTAACCATGTTGTTCAGAAGCCTAATCAGTTGTCTCTGTCTCTCATCTCAGGATGCATTTGTGGAGCTGTACGACAGACAGAGGGACTCCGTCTTCAGCTGCTCCTGGCCCTCCATCAAGACAGTTTTCGGCTTGGCTGCGCTCGGAGCGGCCAGCCTCACCATCGGAGCATACCTTACACAAAAGTGAACAAGCCCTCTTTTCAATCAGCTCGACTTTTTTCATCTCAGCATCTTCCTCCTCTTTTTCCTGGTGCCTCTCCTTCTTTTTTCCCCCCCTCCCTGCACCTTTTTTTTAAGATGCCCCTGACCCCTCAGAGACAACCTTCAGACTCTTCTGAATCTCTTCAAAGCCTCTCCCAGAAAAAACTCCCTCTTCCCTGCCTCTTCGTGTCAAAACATTCACAAATCAAAACAACTGAAGAAACCAGAGGCGAAACCCACAGAGCAAAGGATGCATTTTAGATGGAATCGCACTAAGCTGACTACAACAGCGGAGAAACGAGGAGTGCATGTTTTCGCCTTTGCTTTTTTTCTGTTTCTTTTTGCTCGGCCTGCTTCTGTATGAGTTATAGCATGAACGTTGAGTGTTAGTTTAGACGTCGCATGTGTAGGTCCTCGGTTCGGAGGCCTTCGTGGTGGTAGTGGTGGCGGTAGGATGTAGGGATGGGGGGGTGCAAGGATGATGGTGACGATGATGCCAGGGAGAGCGAGGCCTCAGCCTCGACCCCTGCTCGTTAGGGTGAAGGACCCCATTTGAACTGTGGACTCCAGTTACCCCCATAAGCCGTCTTTCAAAGGACTTCCTCCAAACAGCAGCTGCTTAGAATGTGTAATGGAAACAGCTCGCTACAACCAGCGCAGTGTGTGTCTACTGCTTTCACCCCTCACACCGCTCCAGTGAACTCTGAGCACACACTGCTCCATTATGCTCTCCCTGGCCTGTGATGGAGGACAGGCTGCTAGAAGACTGAGCTCTTTTGCAGCGCTTTGAAAGCTCCTGTGTTGGGTTTTAATTTTTGCAGCAAACCGAATCGAATGGTTTGCATGTGGAGTGTTTTTAAAAAAAATATGCAAAAGAAGCCTGAAAGATGAACGAGAGATGTGCAGCACAGCACAAAAGAAAGAGGCAGAAGTCAAATAAACACTGTAGTAGGGTTCCTGCTGCATAAACAGTTTTAAGAGTGCATTCCTGACACACTCCTTTTCTAAAATCACTGCCCTACAAATTATAAATAATCACAGCTCGTACTATTAGCACACGACATCGTTTATTTTTTAAATTTGCTTTTTACTGTCGAATGGGCTCGCTCAGGTTTCAGACCTCGCCCCGGCTGAGGTCTCACGGTGGCTCGGTATTGCCACAGAATGAACTCTGAACCGAGGACAGTTTCTCGCAGACGACTGAGGAGATGCCAGCAGCAAAGCCAGCGAGTCCCATGTGCTGAAACCTGAGATGTCCCCTCTCTCCGGCCTGCAAATGCATCCCAAATCATTGATTGGTTCCTTTCAGCCTGTTTTTGTAATCGATGTTTGTCTTGTGTTACAGTCCGACTGAAAATTTGGAAGCACTCAAGAGCTCCAAAATACTTCGTTGTACAGCAAGTCACTTGTGGAAAACCTTTTCTTTTTTTTCTTGAAATTTCTCTATCACTAAAACTCTCCAGCTTCTTTGTCGTTGCATGGATGAAAGACACAATGTCTTAACACAATGCATATCTGCTACGCGTAACCATATTTATAACAGAACAGGCAAGAAATAACAACAAAGAGGTAGCATTTTTCTATTTATTCAGAGGTACCAGATCACAGATTTTTAACAGTTTCTTCTAAGGAATCACACTGTAAAAATGTTATTTCCTGGCTGCTATTATAACAAGAAAAAAAAGACATGTTTTAAAAAGTGATTTTTTTTTCCTGTTTTGTATTATCATCGGCTTAAGGCTGCTATACTGTTGATTTTACTCACAGCTTAAACTGCCACAATTTTTCAGTATAGTATCCTAGAGAGCTGGAAACCAAAGTTAACTTGTATTAATCTTTAATTTCAAAAGGAAAAAAAAAAATGAAGAAAAAAAATACATAATAGCTAAAAGGAGAAAACACGTCGCTTCAGTTCACTGAGAGTCTGTCCAGTGAGGTTTCGTGATCTCTCTGTGGAGGGTTTGTCTCGTGTTACTGTTCTATATTAGCCTAACTTTTGTCAGCCTTGTGCTCCAATGATAACTCAGTGCTTATCTGTAAAAAATGTTGACCTAACAGACCTAAACCTTGTCTCAGCTCTCACGTTAAAACCACCCAGTTTTCATTACAACAGCTCACAGTGTGATTTGTGATGTGTGTTTGAGCGTGTGTGTGTGTGTGTGTGTGTGTGTGTGTGTAAGAAACTGAGGGTGTTATGAGCAGGAATAGGAAGACTTTAACAGCAATATACTGTAATTTTTATACTCTGTGCATATATGAATGTAGCACTATGGTTTCCGTGCTGTTTTATGTCTATAATCGCAAAACTGTAGCACTTAAAAGAAAAAGAAAAAAAAAGAAAAGTGAATTGTGTTTCTGTTGTTTACTGCTATATCCACGATAAGCTAGTGGGATCATATTGTTCCTAATAAACCAGATTTTTCTCCAGCAGATGCAGAAGTCCGAGTTGATGCTGCTTTGGTGTCTTATTGATTCCCATCTTAGTGTCGGAGCCAGTCAGCAAACAGAATAAGAGATGTTTTAGGTGAAGAGCAGCCGCCCCGGCTGTGCTCTTTTGATTATCTGTTATCCATCACGGCTCGGCTCAGCTCTGCTCTGCATAAAGCCTGGCTGTGTCAACGTGACAGTCTCCTTGTGAAGGACTGTGCAGAAGAAGCAGCAGCCGCACCCCATCAGACATCAAAGCTGTCCCCAAACACTGCAGTTGTCAGCCTCCCTCCTCTGCTCCATACGCCGCTAAACACGAGTGCGAAAACCCCAAATGCCCTGCGGCCAGGTTTTTGTACACCCCCTGCCTCTGTTCTGATCACACTTGTCTTCAAAGGCTACGGCGCCCGGGCTGTTCGGTGGAATTTGTGAAAAGCATGATGCAGTAAAACTAATGTTGAAAGAGTTGAGTGGGCGCGAGAAAATGAGGGGCGAGGAGCAAAAGAGAGCGGTGATGGTGGTGTGTACAGATATATCCCCGAGGAAAGCAACAGCGGAGGGAAGTTCATTTGGGTTGGATGCCCCCACCCGCCCCATCATCCCCCGAAACCCCCTCCTCACACACCCCCACAATCCCTCCTCTCTCTTTCCCACTCGCCATGCATATAAAATGCATGACATGCTCTGAAGAGGAATTTTAAATCAAGTCCTAGACTTTCAAAAGAGAGTCCAGTGTGGGTGTGGATGGTGAATATGTGTGTGTGTGTGTGTGTGAGTGTAAAGAAGGGGAGAAAGATGGGCAGTGAGAAGAGCAGGGGGAGGGTGGTGAAGCCCTTGTGCCTCTTCTGCTTTAGGGCTACAAGGTGTAAAGGAGGCTTTCCCAGAGCTGGATATCACAGGGGAGATTGGGAGATCAAAGCAGATTGTCTGGATTAAGTCTGGTCCAGTTTTACCCTTCATTTGGAAGTCCATCAGATCCACACATGATACCTTTGCCTCATTTAGAGGCAACCATTAAAAACTTCCTGCTGAAATCAAGCCACTTCCTCAAAAGAGGTAAAAAAATAAATAAATATATAAAAATAGACAGTGTGGAAATCATTAATCTGTTACTGGAATGTAAATATTGAATGAGGCAGAGGAGGTCCTGTTCATACCAGGATGGGATCAACTGTAGAAATACTGCGTGAAGCCTCGTGCTGCCTGTGATTTGTACTACAGCGTCACCTTGTGGCCGCAGCACATATGTTCAACTAGCTTCCAACGCAGGCAACGGTGGGTTTGTGACGTGTGTGTCTGCAGACAGTTTCTTCATCTGCAAGAAAAATGGCAGCTGATTTTACCAAGTGGGTCACATATACAGGGAGGACCACCACCTGCTGGGGTGTTAAAATTGTGTTTTAAAACGAGTCATCATTTCCGGGCACACTCTGGCACATATGGCTGCCTATCCCTGCTCTAAAATATCCTCAGGGCAGCGTGCCACAAAGAGAAAAGGCTCCAGTGCTGGAACCTCAACAGCTTCCAGCACTGGGGAAGTTCAGCTGTCTGTGGTCAGTGAAACATTTGCTGAAGGAGAGGAAAAAATAATCTGAGAGACAGGAATCTAAATCGCATTTAAGGAGGAAACAAGACACTCAAAGTTTCTGGTATTATTAACTACTTATTTCTTTAAAGTATACAAGTAAGTAAACGCTACACACAGTAGAGTACCTCAATGCATTTATTCATGTAGATGTGATCAAAAAGCCATGCTGAAGGTTAAACAGATCATCAGAATGAGGAAGAAAGATGATTTAAGCGACTTTGAGCTTGGCATCTTTGTTGGGAGCCAGTTGGGCTGGCTTTCAGAAACCGCTGATCTTCTAGGACTTTCCCCAACACAATCATCTTTAGGTTTCACAGAGAATGCAGTCACAATGTCTCACAGGGATGTTTTTCAGCACTGTGTTGAATCTGTGCCATAAAGAACTAAAAGGCAAAAAAGGGGGTCCAAGCAATCCAAGGTGGCCAGTGAGTGCGTCTTCCTGATGTGTAGCACACCCACTTGGATAGCTGCACTTCAGGGTTTAGGCTCACTGGAGGGGTGGGGGTGTTAAATTGGGAAACTATTGCAACAGTGTTTTTGAGAGCTAACATCGGTCTATTGTGAAATGTGTGAGAGGTCAGGTGATCATGTGTTTGCATAGCACAGTGCCAAAGGCTTGTGTCCAAATCGGAGCGCACACATTTTCTCAGGAACAAGTTTTACTGCTAATCTAAATATATTTAAATACACAAATGATCAAAATCTTTTTATTTTTTTTTAAATCAAAACAGTATTCAGAACGCAAGGACTCAAACTATTTAATGAAAAGCATTTTCACACCATTTTATTACGTTTGTCCAACTTATTTTTCACACTGAACTGTATTTCTTCAGTTCTTGTAATTACAATCAAAGCCTACTAAATACATTTTTCAATCTGGATTTATTGGTGTGCATTTTTAGCATTTTACCATTTGTAGCTGCTGAAAGTTTGTATTTATTTACTTACATTTTTTGCATTATTAAATTTCTAGAGGAAGCACTAGAAATGTGCGCATGAAAAATTCTATAAAAATACAGCCGAGTTGAGCTTCAATATCGACCGCTCCGGGATCAATAAGTCTTGTGAGAGTTCACGTCGTGGAGCATCCAGCCTCTCCAAGAGTAAGTTTGATCTTACTTCTTCACCCTTATCACGTGTGAAAACCCCCCACCCCCCTCAAAAAAAGAAAAACATGCCTCAAAGTACATTCAGTGTCTCTTTATTTTTCTGCAGCCAGAAAAATAGAAAAAGTAAAAGAAAAAAAAAAACAAAAAAACATTCATACTGCTGAAGTGTAGTTTCTCATGCTTGCACATTTACAGTACATGTTGATCCGTTACAAAGTTTCTCTGAACTACACATATTGCCACAATGTATTTACAAAACTAACATTAAACCTGCAGTCTCTCTTCAAACACGTCACCGTTCATAAAAATAAATCTTTCTGTGACACATTTCCCGAAAACGATCCTATTTACACTCGAAGATGGAGATGAGTCCTGTTGAGCTACAGCTGAGATAACCAGACTGATTTGAAGATTCAAAACTACTGAAAATAAACGGGAAGGGGGGAAGAAAAAGCTTTTCAAATATTTAAAAAGGCTTTTTCCTGAACCAGGTGTTACCATTATAAAATCCATACTTAAGTCTTATTGATCACTCATGACTTAAAGCACTCCTGGCTGACAGAAGCGTGCAGTTGCATCTTCCCTCTGAGCAATGCGTAACAGCGCCAGTGTGATTTAGGATTTTCTTTCAAGAATAAGATTTAACAGAACTTCTTGACGCTTCTGACACAGTTTTAAATTTATGCCGCCCCCAAACCGAGTAAATGCACACCTTTGAAGCAGCAGGTACAATTTGCACTCTACTTCAATATTACACATTCATACTCATCATTGCACCCATTTTACAACATACATTTCTGTGGAGAGAAGTAAGTAAAGGCACAAATAAATATTGGGCATTGAGCAGGTCTGTATTGGCACTGGCAAACACTTTCTTTAATGGCGTCAAGTGACCACATTGCAGGTAACGTGTGGTTTTGTTACCAGTTAACGCTCGCTTTCCTACGTGACTTAAACTTGTGATGACAGCAGCATGACTGTAACCCGAAACACTGAATCCCAAACCCACCAGAACCCGTGTTGACGTTTCCAAACTTTCCCCAGAAAGAAACCTTAATGGAGTTTATCTGTGTTAACAGGAATCAGCCACAACATAAGAACCACCGTCCCAATACTGTTGGCAGGTCTCAGTCACACCACCAAACCTGCTGTAGTGTATGGAGAATGGAGACAGGACCCTCGGGTGTCCTGTTCTATCAGGCATCATACAATGAGGGCAAACCCCTGGTGGATCGGGTCATACCCGTGCTCCCCAGGGATGACTGATTAGATTGGGATCTGGGAAGTTTGGAAGCAGTTTACTGAAGTGTTCCTGAGAATTTTTGCCTTGGGGGTCAGAGATGGGCTGGTTTGCAAAACTGTTTAGGTGGTTGGTGGATGGCTATAGCCCCTTTCCACTAATCTGAGTCATCTGTACATGACTCATGAGCATCTTTGGCACTTTTTTTTTTTTTTTTTTTAAATTTCCAGCAACTGTAAACCAGTTTCAGCACAACCCAAACCTGCACTGCATGGTCTCATTAAAGGAAAGGCATGCACGACATAATGACCGCACATTTCTCATGCATCTCTGAATTGTTCGGTTTACGAACGCCCCAAGCAGCAATAACATGCAGAAAATTCAGATTTTTAAAAACGATGAAACACTTTTTCTTTGACCTATTCTCGTTTCTTCTAATTTAGAGTCTAATCAATCTCGTTTTAGCAGAATCATCAAGCAAGGAATGTTATGTACCTCATAAATGTTGGGACCCAAAACACAATTAGAACACACTGGACTCAATGTTTAATCCGCCCATCAGTGGTTTTAATGTTGCAGCTGATCAGTGTCTACACCATTAACATGTCCACTTCCTGCTGTGACAAAACAAATTTCCCACGTGTGGGACTAATAAAGGTTATCTTATCTTATGTGCGTATTTGATCAGTGTTTATAAAAAAAACCCAACACTAACAAAGAAGAAATTCAGGGGAAAAAAAAACAAACAAAAAAAACAATCTTCAGTGCAGAAGTCCACTTCACTCAGCAGTCTAGCTCTTTGGGTTCCAAGCCTTTATTAGTGCATTGGTTTCAGGGGTATCTGGGACCTTCAGCCTGGCTCCACTCAGCCTTACACTCCCTACCTTAATGTTTCAATTTAATTACTCCCACCACATCTCCACTTAAGCTGATACATCCACTTCTCATTCAGTCGTGTTCTCCTCCTTACAGGTATCTGGGGAGCAGAAGAAAGAAGGGGGAGAAGGAGAAAAAGAAAGCACAAGTTATGAATTAACAGGGAAAGGAAATATAAATATTGTAGTAGAGACAGGAGTTTAAACTTTAATTAAATCCTTATATTCTTTTTGATCTTTAGAATTAGGCTCGACACCAATGACTGGAATTTTAACAACCATTTCACACTGCAGTTACACACCAAGGTCAATAAAAGCAGGTGTGTGAGCACAACTCTGCCTGCTGTTACAACATCCCGCCAACTGAACTTCCTGTTTTATCAAAACAACATTTTTTATTCTCCTTAAAACTCTCCACAACTGCCCCGCTAGACTTTGTTTAGGCTCAGGAAGAACCCGAAACGGCTTGAGAGACGTCAATAAGAGCTGGGTTAAAAAACAGAATTTATGAGGTGACGAAGGCCTGTGTGCTGCGTTTTCTTTCAAGTACTTTGCACCATCTCTTATCTGATGGGGTTATAATCTGAACAAACCACACAAAAAAATAAAATAACTGTGCAAGCATGTTAGTTTCTTTCAAGCACATCAATACTAAATGTAGAGCTTGCTGCAGGCCAAACAAGCCAAACATCAGCAAAGCACAGCATACATAGTTCATTAAAGTGTCTGGAGGGAGCAAACATTTGGACCGCAGTGGAAAGCCCTTTTCAAAACTGGAGTAAGTACCACAAGTGTACGATGAATTCCAGTGAGATACTAACGTGGACTCATCCTTGTTAACAGAGGTTCCCTTTATCCCACTTGCACATTATTCCTTCTTTCTAAACAAAAGCCACTGTATACTGAAAACCACCAAACTCGCATTTACTTTTAACTTTGCTCAAGAACCGGCTGCAAGTTTGTTTCGTCTATGCATTCTGTCCAAACACAAAAATCCACACAACACTGCTGCACAAAGCCGGAGCCAGCAGGACAAACAGGACACCGGACAGATGGCCACCATGCCTCTTCATAGCCAGCTACAGGTGATAGCCAGCTGCGAGCCAAACAGGCGTGTTTCCTACCTGGGGCAGGGTTAGAGGGCAGGTGGCTAGAGAGAGCTCAAGGTCCAGGGCAGAGGGGGAGTTGACGCTAGCAATGCTGAGCATCTATACCTGCAGGACTGAGCACCAGCGCCTGAAGGATGTCTGACAGGGAAACGATGCCCTCGATACTGGAGCGCTCGTCCACCACCACCAACCGATGCACCTGGAACAACAACGCGCAGTTACAGGTGAGCTGGAAATCAACAGTGGGGCTGCGTCTGAGGAACTGAATCCGCCGTCTCTGTGTCTTACTTCAGCTTTGACTATTCTGTCCACAATGGTCTCCATCGTTTCCATTTTATGGCACTTCATAACTCCTTCGAAGTACTGAGAGCGATGTTTCAGAGCCTGGGTCACTGAAATGTCCAGATTGTTGTACGTCTTCTCAGCAGCCAAGTTCTACACACAACAACACAATCAACAAACCACCAAACAACAGTATGCCCCAAGTATTTGATAAAACAGAAAATGTGGAATGTTTAAACTTACAATCACATCAAACTTGGAGTAAATATCCACAACTTTGCCTGTAAGAGAAGGAAAACAAATCTAATTAGCACAAAGTTGATTAGGTTGCATTAATAATAAAAAAAATATGATGATGCCAGTATTGAAGTTTGTGGTCTCACCCGAGTCATCCACCACAGGCAAAGCAGACACTCGCCGCTCCACAAAGATGTTGAGTGCTTTGATGATGGGTGTGTCTGGGTGGATGAAAGCAATGTCGTGGTATGTTCCGATGCCCAGCTCGCCAAGAGTCTGTTTCATAAAAGCTGGCTTTGGCATCTCACACATCTGAGGCACACAGACACTCGTAGTGAAGAGGCAGGAAGACGTCAAAACAATTCATCCGATTTCTTTCTTTTTTTTAAATTGACCACTAGGGGGAGCCAATTAAGTGAAAGTGAGAGAAGACTAGAGAAAGCACCTTGAAGGTCCTCAGCCTGCATAATCTTAATATAATGTGCCCTGTATTGCTCTATATGTTGTTATGTTCTGATTTTTTCATCCTTAAAACAAATTTTTTAAAAGGTTTGTTTCTCATTGAATCATGTAGTTTAAAAGCCCATAATACACATTTGTACCTATATAAATAAACAGATCAATAAACCACGTTAATCGTATGCATGCTAATGCAAGCTGATGGGTTGGACTCACAAAGAGCTGGAGGAACTTGAGGATCCTCTTGTGTGTGAGAATATAAAGTGCATTCCCTGTAACGGGGTCGATGACAGGCAGCCGGTGAATTTTGTTTTTGATGAGAGTGTAGACGGCGTCAAATAGGCTGCAAGCACAGCAGACGTTAGTTGCAAAAAAAAAAAAATCCTCTCAGTCACAAATACGTAACGAGACATTACATATTTTATTCCTTCTGAAAACATACCTTGCATCTGGTGATATGTTCACCAGAGGTTTGAATGTTGCTTGAAGGTAAACCTCTGTGAGGCAGGAAACAAAACAATGGTGGCTTACAATCATTTCCACACAGACAATATATGCATTCATTTTTTTTATATAAACAAAAACCCCAACAAACAGGAATAAAATTATTTGCTCATTGTTTTTCATACAGTCAAATGTAAAAAACTTGTCACAGGATTTTATGGAATACACGCCATTATTCAACAGCTTGTAGAACCGCCTTCAGCCTTAACAACTTGAAGTAATTATTTTCTCTGTGGCTTTATCAGTCTCTCACATTGTTGGGGAGGAATTTTGGAGCGCTTTCTTTTTATAACTTCGGTTTGAGTTAATTGATGTTTGTGTGTACTCGTAGCTCTTTTAACGTCCTGCCACAGCATTTCAATAAGGATGAGGGCTGGACTTTGAGTCATTGCAACACCTTTATTCTTTTTCAGACATTCTGTTGCAGACTTGCGGCTGTGTTTGGGAACACTTCCTGTTGCATGACCCAACTTTAGCTGTTCGACCGCTGGCTTCATGCACGACTTCTAGCAATCCTTCCAAACAAGTAATACATGTTCAGTCTTTTTCTAATTGTACTGTAGCATGTTAACATTTAACATGCTACAGTACAACTCGAGGCTCATAGAGTTTTCAAAAACCCGAGTCTGAGTCTCTGGTTTTTGGCAGTTTCTCTGAGCACTGTGCAGTCTGACCTTGGGGACATTTTGCTAGGGCCACTGTAGCACTGTGTTAACACACACACCTGAAAGCAGCAGCAAAAGCAAATCTGCTTTTACAGAGGTGATCAAAATTACTGATCATCAATTAATAAATGAAATCAATTAAAGTGCATTTCACTATCAGCACCCAGCTGCTGCTCTTAATTCCTATGTACACAGTAAGGGTGTACTTAGTTTTTCCACATGAATGCACAGAGTCCTGTGAAAACTTTTGCATTCACATGACTGTACGTTATTCTTTCTTATCCAGTGAGTATCATTTGGTCTAACGAGGTTTCATTTTTCCAAAACAATGCCATTATTATTTGGCACTTATTCACATTCATTCATTTTATTATCAGCGTGTCATTGGATACAAACCAAGTACAAATAGTTTTGGGTCGGGTGGAATTTTCTCATGTGTCACACTGACTTTTCTTTTTTAATCCTTTCTACACTCCCAAACAGACAAACAGCATTCCTTTAGCCTCAGTCCATGTCAGCTATTTATTTATTTTTTCTTTTAATGATCTTTTCTTTTTTTTTTTGGTAAAAATGAAAGAAACCCTTACAGTACCCATACACCACAGGAGAACAAGCACTTACCTCTCCACGTCTCGAGCTTATGTTCCTCTAATTCATAAATTTGCACCTAAAAGAGAACCAAAAAAAAACAAACACTGTACTTCTTGGTGGAAAGAGGGGCAAATGTCACACACCTTAGCTTTGATCTGCACCTACCATCGGTGACTTATAGTATCTGTGTAGTATGATGATGAAATCTGTGATTGTCAGCATTCCTGCAATGAAAACAGGCATGAAAAACATTGAAACGATGAATAACACGCAGAGCCAAGCCTGTGTGCAGCTGGGTAGAGACAGCGCTTATAAGGGTGTGGTCTAAACTGCCTTTTGACACCAATGCAGTGACAGAAGTTTACAGAGATGTTTTTCTCATTTCTTTTCTTCATTTAAACTCTTAATACAGTATTTTTTTCTGCATTTTATAGCTTATTATACAACTCTATTACAAGAACTTAAACTCTTGCTCACACAGTAAAACGTGTAAAAGTCAAATACAGACCACAATTGAGTGCATCTTCGATGGGGATGCTTTTAAATGTTGAAAAAACAAATTAAAACAGCAGTTCCTTCAATAGACTGCATTTAATTTAGTGAACAATAAGAAAGGCGATGTGTCAAGTTTCTTACCCACAAAGCTTTGCTTCTCTGTGTCCCATAGTGGAGCAGCCCGCACACCGTTGGCTACCAAGGCGAAGAATGCTTTCTTAACCTGCCAAAGAAACGTTGAATTTGATTGCAGGTGGCGACTGTTCTGTTTATTATTCTGTGAACTCTTAGGAGTTAACGCCTATCATAAACCGATACACCTTTACCGGCTATTTTATTAGTTACACCTTCATAGTACTGGGTTGGATCTGCTGGAAACATTGCTCAGCGATTTTGTCAGCTGCACATCCACGATGTGAATCTCCTGTTCCACCACATCTCAAAGGTGCTCGGCTGGACTGAAATATGGTGACTGTAGAGGCTACTTGAGTGCAGTGAACGAGTTTCTTGAACAGTCAAGTTGAAGATACATGTTTGAGATAATTTGAGTTTTGTGACATGATGCATTATCCAGCTGGAAGCAGATAATAGAAGATGCGTACGCTGTGGTCATAAAGGGATGGACATGGTCAGCAATAATAACCAGGTACGCCGTGTTGTTTAAGCACTCAATTGTTACTAAAGGGGCTTAAAGTGTGCCAAGAAAAGGTCTCCAGACCATTACAGCACAGCAGCCTGAACTTCATCTTGTTTACGCCAAACTTTGATACTAGAATTTTAATGTTGCAGCAGAAAAATAAGGCTCATCAGACCAGACAACATTTTTCCAATCATCTACTGTCCAGTTTTGGTGATCCCACGCAAATTGTAGCCTCAGTTTCCTGTTCTTATCCAACAGGCGTGGCACCTAGTGTGGCATTCTGCTTCAAGTTCAACCTGTTGTGCTCAGAGATGCTTTTCTTACATTTTATGTAGCAAGTTGTTTTTTGAGTTACTGTTACTTCTCTATCAGCTTAAAGCAGTCTGACTTTTCCTCTGACCTGACATCAATAAGGCATTTTGACCCAGAGAACTGCTTCTCATTGGATATTTTCTCTTTTTCAGACCAGTCTCTGTGAACTCCAGAGATGGTTGTGTGGGAAAATTCCAGGAGATCAGCTTCTGAAATACTCAGACCAGTTCATCTGTCACCAACCACCATGTCACCTTCAGAGTCATTAAAGTCACCCGTCTTCCCCTTTCTGATGCATAGTCTGAACTTCAACAGGTCACCTTGATCATGTCTATATACCTAAAAGCATCGAGTTGCTGGCATATGATTGGCTGATTAGATATTGGCATTAATAGTTGAACAGGTGTACCTAATGAAGTGTATAGGTTTTCTTTTAGGTCTTGTAGTGTTTTTTGGACAAAACCAAGACATTTTAAGATGTCATGAAGAGCAAGTATTTCACAGACTGCCCACCTTGATAAGATTAGATACATAAAAGTTAATCCTGAATTGCAGTCCTCATCATCATCATCATGTTAAGTAGAACAATACTCGAAATCTCTTGTGTAGTGTACCTCTCAATGACATTAGTTTTCCTTTGTTTTAGATAAGGATTATTAACCCTTTGCCTTAGTGCATTTAGTAGTTAAAGATCTACACATCAAAGACTTTCGAGGATTAGTGTTTAACAGCTTTATGACAATTTGATCAGCCACTTCACAGAAATTGCTGAGAGGTGAAATACTTCAGCTTAGTTTACTGAACATTAACTTAGCCTGAGTGCCTGCTTCGGTTTTTAAACCAAAAAAACAAAAACAAAAAACAACAACAACAACAAGTCATAACAGCTTTGTCTGCAGTCAAAAGGACAGAATATATTATTGTGCTTACTTGGAGTGCTGTGTCAAACACAACCAACTTGGAGCTTGTGGGGACGATGTCATAGCACTTGTGGGATTTCATAAAGCGCATGTAAATATCACTCTCGGGTTCAGCAGCTGTAAAACAAAAAAAATTATAATAAAACCAGTGTGAAAATACTTTCAGACCAGTGGCATTCTATCAAAAAAAGCAAGGCAAGCTGTGCTTGTTTAGTAAAATCGAAAAACATCAAACATCATTAAATGGCATCATTTAAAACAAACTAAAGTGAAAGCAATCTCTCTTCTTTCATCTCAAAACAGCGTTCTGTCATAAAGCTGCTCACATGCTCGTTTACATCCATCCTTTACATTAGTGCCATCTTGTGGCCACAATTGTCTCTGGAAGCAGGCGTAACTCCGCTTACATCTGGTTTCACTGAAAACGGTTGCGTCTAGATTTCATAGTTATTTCATGTCCTGTTAAAAATGGACTGAGCTTGTCAAGCTCAGAGGTCAACAGCTTCTTCTAGTTGTCTACACTTGCACATTGTGGATGAATCTCGGGCAAGCTGGCTCTGGTTGCTCTGTATAGGGTCTGTATTTTGTGTTGAAACAGAGCTAGCATCACCAAGTAAACCGGTTTCTCTGATTTATCAGCGTAATACAAGTTTTCTCTTACTAACCGAGGTCAACATGTGTAATCTAGAGGAGGTAAAAGTGTAATGTAAAATAGTCTTTAATAATTCATTTAGCACCTTAGCAAAGATAGTTCTGATAATGGAGACCAGACGTCAGCTCTTACAATGTCTGGTTTTACAAAGCAAAGAGAATTGGCACAGATACCACCAACACCACCACCTTCCACATAATATCAGTTGGGGGGAATCAGTTGGTTGACCAAATAAAGTTTAACCAGATATTTTACTAAGACACCACCTTCATTTTTTATAAACAGTTTTAGTCACCTTGTAGATATTGAGTTAACCATGCAAGACAGTGCTCAAGCCTCGCAATTCAGCTAAAGTTTTGAACTCAATATCAAGAGGCATGTCTGTGTTTCTGAGCCATTTATTTCAAGATTTGTGGTCCTCACGGTACAGCTACATTACAAACATGTGAGTCTACAGACTATGATGAGTTACTTTGTGTTCAAATTAATCGACAGTATTTAGAATGTCCATATAACACTCACAGGGAACTTTTTCCTGCAGAACAATTTTTAAATTTTTTGTCATTTATTCACAATTTGCCAGTAATATGATTTTATTTGTAATGAGGTGCTTTCATTGGGTTTTAGAGCTAACGGTTTTAAAACCTCCTCCAGCATTGTCAGCTAATAGTAAATATTTAGAAGATAACTACAGAAGTAATATTTTAATTTCCATACACCGCAGTTTGAGAGGAAGGGGGAAATCTCACAGGGAATATAAAACAAGAGCTTGGAAACACCACCACACACACACACACAGCCTAAACAACCATTACGGGACTGAACCACTTACAGCCACTTTAGTGCTCCATCTTAGAGATAATTACGCTTTAAACATAGAAGTACACAAACAGTGGGAAAACATGGACAGGAAAGTACTGCAGGAGATAACATCCTTGCAACATGTTGCGGTGACAGAAAATTCACAGATTAGTTCATGTAAAAGCCCATAAGTGATTTAATGCATCGTGTAAAATCATGGAAATTATTTCAGTTGCTTAAGGTCAATTTAAGTTTCTTTATTTTATTTTAAATTGGTTTGGGAGCTTTCATTAACATTTAGATAAATATTTGTTTTATATTTCAAGGAGATGACATAGTTAGCACACCAATTAAAGCCCTCCGCTACATGCTGTGAAGACTGTGTGTGTAACCTTTGATTACCCCAATACACTGGCACCCAACAGTCTGTATTGGTTATAATGTGGCCTCTTGGTCAAATGTATGCGCATTGATTCGTCAACCCTGCTGCAACATTCAGCATTTAAAACGAGAAGGAGACAGGGGGGGGAAGCAAATAACACGCGCGTACACACATTTTTACAGCAGACCAGTAGAACGCAGTCCGTGAGGGCAATCAACAGGGTGATTCTGACTCAATTCGGATGAATAGCTGGCCCTCTGTGAACATGTCTACACATGCGCAGCACTGCGAACAGGCTGGTATGACAGTTTTTTAACCTGGTACATTCACCTGAATCTGGCAACACGTCTTGATCACCTTCACCCTCATTATACCGAGCCAGGACTAATTGAGGTAAAGATAGCGCACACACACACACACACACACACACACACACACAGGAAAAGGTGAGCACTGGATCAGCAGATATTGCAATTGGTAACTTACCATCATCGTCTAGATCAAGTTTCTCCAGCATGCCTTCGAATAAACTGTAGACCTAGGAGAAAGCAAAGGCACAAGTTCGCAGTGAAGAGCGCAGCAAGTCCCCACAGCACCACCACACAGCAGCGCAGCACACACACAAAAACTTTGCTGTAAATTGTGAGAGCGCAGCAGCGACGCCGACTTTTTCCCCAGCGGCCCCAGGAGACTGTGATCGCACCGAGCGCGGTGCGCAAAACAACTAAAACTACTAAGCCGCGACGTGCGACCCTGTCGCTGTACCGATTACGTAAAGCTACGACAGGTCCGCTAAATATACGCAGGTAACGTGATAAGAACCCTCGCGCGGAGGAGGTACAACTTTAGCGGCACAATATTAGACTTCTCACACACGCACACACCCCCTTAAAAACTCGCAGTGGAACAGTCCTGATACATTTGCTGCAGCGGAGGAAACCAACGTTGCTCACACAGCCACTGCACAGACGCGTGAGCAGTAATCCAGCTGCAACGAATCGGCCCAATTCATTGTTAAAGCCTCGATCTGCTAAACTCACCACAATAACAGTCGCTGACACGAAGAGTGGGGGGGTCGGCGAGGGGACAGATAGAAAGCAGGAAGCACCGTGCGCTCAGGACACACCCCTCCGTGCAGCGCAACCTGGGTGCTTCGCCATATAAGGAAATCCCTTGTGTTGCTTAGCAGCAAGAAGCTGGGGATTCCTTTGTCACATCCACAGAGATAATTTCTTCAGACATATGGAGACGCATAGCTGAGATCGACTAAAGCAACTCTTTGGGGTCCTTGTAGTAGGAGCCCGAGAATATGGCATGCAGATTGTGCTGACTCCCTCTCCCTCACAGTGCAATTGCCAGCCCAAAATATGCTGTGTCATGCTGAGATATTTGCATACTCAAAGTGCGCTTGTTGATTCCTGATTTCCCCTGGCTCCTAATTTGCAAGCACATATTCACAAGAAGCCACTGCAGCACAACGGGAGAGCAGCCGCATACCTAGTCGTGGATGTTCAACAGCCCCCACCCCCTTCCCCCCTTGTGTCGCCCTGCAATGGTGACACAGCGCTTCTCTTGTCCAAAAAAAAAGAACTACCCCTGCACTTTCATAAATCTCTGGTTGCTGCACCGCAGTAGGCGCCGCTTTTGTGTTAAAGGAGAAACAACGGGGAAGCAGACAAGCGCGGATCTATGAATTTAATCACTTCTGGCCAAAAGGTAAATTGCAACAACTTCAGTTTATTTTCCAAGTCTCCCTTAAGGTATGACAGAGGAAGCGCAGAGAAGCTGACCCGTACCGGCTCATCGCTCTCCAACCACAATCGTATGTCCCTGGGTGTTAATATCAACCGTATACAACACTGGTGATGAAATATTGATTTACCATCGTTGGCTAGAATCCACAATCACTCAAAGTAGACGGGTCTTCAGATAATTATTCATTAAAGCAGCACAGTGAGTGATGGAGTAATTCCTCTCTAGCTCAAAGAAATCTGGTATAAAATCCAGACGCAGGCTGCCAGAATCCAAATAAACCTTCAGTGAAAAGTCTTGTGACAAAGACTGAACTTGTTCTCAGCTGTTTTTCCGGTTACAGTCAATTATGCAGCGGCTTAGCTGACACTGAAAGCTGTTTGAGTTATGGCTTAAATGTCAAGACAATATTTACACCCTCTCTTCTGCAGCTAGAGCAGCTCAGAGCTTATGGTACAAACAAAGTCCTGCTGACGCAAGAGCAAGGCTTGAGGAAAAGGGAACCTGAATTAAAAGGATTTGCATCTCTGCCTTCTGTACACCACTTTGCAGATAAACTCATGACTCTGAGTAAACAAAGCACATGACTCATTGATGGGAGGCATGCAAGCCACTGTTATTCAGGCACAAAGGGAAAAAAATAGTTATCAGCTTCCCATGGAGTCTTTTTTTGTTGCCAACACTGAACCGGTGCAAAAAATAGTTTACCTGCAAGGAAGGAGGGTATGGCTCAGTAGCCTTGTTGTTGACCTAAACACACATATTTCATGCAGTTAAATCCTGATCCCTGAGACAGTTCAGTCAATGCCTGTGAACTTGTAGCACTCTCTCCACAAACTTCCACCTTGCATAGTTATAGCATCATTGATCTGTATCTGGAGTTTTGAGATGCTGTACACGAAGTCAGGCTTATGTTTTGTTTATTTTGGTGCAGGAACGTGCGCCAAACCATCTGAAAGACTCACTCTAACTTCCACTCTTTAAAGAGTTAAAGCTCACAGGCACTGGCTGAATTGCCCTGGGTCAAAGGTAAATTCTTAAAATAGATTTTTTTATCTTTTTTGACTCACTTGTTGTGAGGTAGAATAAGGTGGCACGGGGCTCGATGAAGGGATTGGGGGTTTAGCAGAAGGAAGGCTGAGGCGCTGTCCTGTGTCCGGAGGTGTGGAAAGGGAGCGAGAGCGAGAGCTTTGCGCCGGGCGTTCAGGGCTGGGGCCGCTCTGCTGGGCCTCCTGGGTGAACACTGGTTGGCTGGATGCCTGGGTTGGGGTGTGGGGTGGTGTAGAGAGTCCAGAGGCTGCAGAGAGATACAGAGTCCAGAATAGATATCTCAGCTTATCTCTTGTTTCTCTGGATGTCAATCTGTACCACGCTTTCAGCAACACCGAGACGCAGCGCTGATTGACGTCTATGATAAGCATTGCTGGTGGAGAAGGACGCGCTACAGTGGTGGCTGCTGCAGATGCCGTCAACGCTGTCATAGGCAATAAACAGAGGAGCAAAAGCGATCTGAACTAGCAGATTTCCATGAGCTGAGAAATAACACAGATACTGAGATAAAGCTTTAGTGGCCCTGTTTATACACGGGGATACACAGGACTAGAAAATCAACATTTCAAAGACAGCTGTAAAATCGACTTGCATTAAAGTCATGAAATTAGCAATATATGCAAGCTTTAATAGATAAGTGGGAGCAATTATGTTGAAGATTAAAGAAAAAGATGACACTGATTCAGCTGCAAATCTTCAAGTTTATGCCTGAAAAGCAGCAATGACATCAAATAAAGAGTTACTGAACTTTGAAAAGCTTAAAAGAGTTTCTGCACCCGTTGGGTGGCATGGTGGAGCAGTTGAGTCTCCATGTTCTCCCTGTGCATACACATCCTCCAAATAATCAAGCTTCTTCCCACAGGCCAAAGACTCTAAATAGGCCATGATTGTGAGGGAGCTGAAGTGCTGAATGTATGAATGTACTGTTTAATATGACTGGTAGCCTAAAGCACTTTGAGTGGGTGACAGTGAAAAAAAGAAGAAAAAAAAAGAAAACACTATCCATCATTGTAAATATTATAACCATAAAACATTTAAATGGTATGGTTAGCACTGTTGCCTCATAATAGGAAGGTCCTGGGTTCAAATCCATCATCTGTGTGGAGTTTGTACATTCTCTGTCTTCCCCCACAGTCCAAAGACATGCACTTAGTGGGGTTTGGTTAATTGGTGATTCTAAGTTGTCCGTGTGTGTGTACAACCTGTCCAGCGTGTACCCCACCTATGATTGCTGAGATAGGCTGCAGACCCCCTCCCAAGTCCCTGAATTAGAAGAAAATGGATGGTACTAAGATAGAAATGCCTGAATTATCCATTTACAAACAAACAAAAGACCACGGTGGTGTTTGTGGGTTTCACTTCTTCCGTTGTGTTAGACGTCCTCTCGGGACTGTGTGGGATGTAATTACAGTCTAGCTGAAGTCTAATTAGCAAGAAGTGGAAACACCTGTGTGGGTGCATAAAGCCTTTTGTTTTTGTTAGTCCATCTGAAACTCAGCCTGGTTAGTGTCTTGGTATTTGGTGTTAACATTTTCCCCGTCCTCGCTTTAAGTCAGACACACTCCAGGTCTGCTGTGCTGAGAGGGAAGCAGGCTTGAATCCTAAGTCCAAAAGCTGAGCTCCTGTTATTCATCTTTGGATTGGAAACTCATTAACGCTGAATTTGATGCATGTCGTTATAATGAAATGTGAATGTCTGAAACTAATCAGATTAAAACACAAGCAGAAGTAGAATAAAAATGGATTTGAAAGCTATTTAATGCTATTTTAATACGATTTTTGTTCACGTACACTGAAAACGTAATTTTCTGTACTCCTATGTTTACACCACACTTTAAATATAAATGGTATTGACTCATAAGTCATAGACTTTCATGAGGTATATTCTAGTTCATTAATTAAGTGGCTGTGTCTCTATAACCACCAACTCAAAACTGTAATTAAACCTGTGACATGTTCTTCAACATGACTGCAGAGACCTGACAGCTGCTGACATCTGCATCTACTAATGGAAAAAAAAAATCCTTTGAAGGCAGTCCCCAGCTCGACTTAGCTGAGCAGGTCTACACTCACCAGCCACTTCATTAGGCACACTTGTTCAGCTGCTCGTTAATGCAAATATCTAATCAGTCAATCACAGAGCAGCAACTCTGTCCATTTAGGCCCGTAGACATGGCCCTGCGGACCTGCTGAAGTTCAAACCAAGCATCAGAATGGGGAAGAAATGTGATTTAAGTTACTTTCAACATGGCATGGTTACTGCTGGTATGAGTATTTAAGAAAGTGCTGATCTACTGAGATTTTCCCACACAACCATCTCCAGAGTTTACAACGAATTGCCAGAAAAATGGAAAACAGCAGTTCTCTGGTCATCCCTTTATAGCTATAGTGTACCCATCTTCTGATGGCTGCTTCCAGCAGGATAACGCACCATGTCACAAAGCTCAGATCATCTTAAATGGTTTTCTTGAACATGACAATGAGTCACTGTACTCAAACAGCCTCCACAGTCACCAGGTCTCAATCTGATAGAGCACCTTCGGGATGCGGTGGAATGACAGGCAACAAATCTGCAGTAACTCTGTGACGCTATCACTTTAATATGAACCGAAAACCTTTCTTGGATTAGTTTTGAAGACAAAAAAAAGGCCCAACTTAGTATTGGCGTGATGTACCTAATAAAGTGTCAGGAGTATAACTGGAGAAAAGATGGTCTTTTTGTTCTTTGTGTCCCTCGATCATAGCTAGGCTCATTACAACATAAGCAGCCACATTAAACATAACTCCACTGTGAGAGTCAGCTGTCCGTGACGCAGCTCCTCCCGGTGAAGTGTCAGATTGTAGGTGTGTGTCACATGACAGCCACCGCACACGTTTTTCACATCAGGCGCCCACGATCTTACGCAGGGCGACATGCGACACTCACGCTGCACTGGCCTCATCCCAGTGACATATTTCTGAGGCCAGACAATGAGTGACATGGATGATGTGGTGCAAACGGTTCAGATTACAAGGCCTGCAGCACGGGATGTCCAGAACGGTTATTACTGACAGTCGGTTTCAAGCAAGCATCAGGCTCGACTTAGTCAGTATTTATATTTAAATATTCCTCGGAAATAAAGCATGACCACTGTAAACTTAGTAAGCTGTATTCTCAAATGAGTCAGCTTTAAAGTCTGTGTACTGGCGTCGGTGTGGGTTTGTTACTTTACCTGTTAAAAAAAACAAACAAAAACATTTTTTATGCTTCTGTCAATAATTACATGCCTCATAATCAAAAACTAATACTGGTAATGATTAACTCAAGTTATAAGATATCTTTTCTTAAAGGAGGCTCGTGTTCCAAGCAAACATTTTTGCTCGGCCTGTCCAAGCGCACTCCACACTATCTCTTGACATTTAGTTGGCGTGCACCGGCCCTCTCTGGTGTGCCCTGCTTCCGCTGTGTAGCCTTCTTATTTTAGCCACGCTGTTGTGGCACATTCCACAGGAGCAGATAACAGCGGGGTTGGGAGCCTTCTCTTTAGCCCAGTTAATAAGGGGCAGCTAGCCCAAACCCAGGAAACAGGAAATGGATGCCTTGCTGCAACCAGTCCATCTAACAGTTTTTTTTTTATTACATCTAAAAGTGAAAATCTATGTGTGCAGTGAGATAAAAGCAGCAGTAATTTATCCTCTCTCTTTAACCTGATAATGAAAGTGCCAATTCCTTATCACAGTAACACACTAATTTGTTGATTAGTGTATTTTCAAACACAAATACCAAACAGGAATTCGTTCCAGCATCTGAATTATGAGAATATGCTCTTTGTTTGTTTTATATCATAATACATTTAACAGTTTTGGGTTTGCAAGACAAAAAACTGACTTGTGACTACACCCACACATAAGCTACAAGTGCTACAAAGCACTTGTTTTACTTTATTTATTATTTTCTATGCTATTTTCTATGCTCAGGGTTAAGTTTATTCTTTATTTTAGTTAGTTGTTATTTAGTTGTGTGAAGGGAATCAGCGAAGTAAGAATTTCATTGATCTGCGTAAACACTTTTTTCGGTGTACATGACAATAAACTTCCTGAATATCAAAAAAAGAGAAATGCAAAGTTACATTCTTGTAATTTATAAAATCCTGATGACATTTTTCACTATTTTCTGATTTTTAACCTCCTGTCATTCTACAGCCTGCCAACTCTGAGTTATCAGACTAACTGATAGAGACTTCAGTTCTTGAAGAACAGTTTTATTAAAAAAAAACCCCACTTAAGGCAATGATGTGTTAATTAATGATCCTAAAAGCAGATCCTCTCAGTTTGAGTGGACCCCTAAAGTTCCACCTGACAAGCAGCTTACAGTCATGCAGAGCTATACTGACACTTACTCTACACAAAACAGGTCAAAATGCAAGAAATATCCAGACTCATATTACATATCGCTTCCAAGTTAAAGACTCTTGGAGCAATATGAGCCTCATTAGTTAGAGCCCCTGCTACTGTGTTCTTTAAACCTAAAGTATAAGGTGCAGAGATGGTAGGGATTTGCAGTCATGAAACCAATCACCCATGAGGTTTTAAATTAATTTTCTAGGAACAAGAAGAATTTGACAATTGCAGTCTTTGATAGGTTAGCAAAATCTCAAGTGTACTACTGACAGTAGAAACTCGTGTACACAGCATTACGGAGTAGCAAACTGGTATCTAATTGGCTCTGACAAGAATTTTCACATGCAGTTGTCTGCCTCCTTAAGGGTGTGGTGACTAATATGAGCGACATGGTTAACGCAGTGTGGATGCCCGGACTCAAAGGACCAGGCTGAGGCCCACAGTGAACTCCATACAGCCACATATGGACATGCATCATTACGACAGAGGACTCTGCTCCTCTCGTCTACTCAGCCGAGGTCAGACTGGCTCTAAATCAGGAGCTGTGAAGTTTGCGATAAAGCGCCACTTGAACGCCACAAAAATGACCCTCAGTGCCTTACTAACACGAGCTAAACACATCACAAAAACCGCATTACATCTCCAATGGTGAGCTGTTATTTTCGTTTGGGATCTGTATTACTTCTCGCTTTCGGCGGCTTGCGCTCGTGAAAACCTGAATGATGTACATAAATGTAAATGATTCACCCACACTTAAGGAGAAGTGTTAAATGATTCAGCTCGGTGTGATCTCTCTGCTTAAGCTTTAAGCTGAAATGCTTCCTGACTATTTTAATGAAACGTTCCAAATGGAGCAGCCACTCTGAACTCCCTTTGGATATGGGACAGAAATAAGGACAATGAAGCGATGCTATATCAGGCTGAGTGCCTATAAATTGCTTCGTTATGACATAACAACAGGATCACAATAAAATAAATAGATATAATTTTTGCTTTTTCATTTTAAAGTGGACTTAGTACACTTTTCCTTATTATTTAATATGTTGGGTGCTAATATTAAACGCAGCCAAAGGTTTTTTCTCCTCTTTAATCTGTACACAGATTTTGGCAGCGAGCACAAAAGACCCACCGACCTGCTGATGTAATCTTCTGTTTTTGAGGTATAGCCAATGAGAACCCAGGAAGATGAACAGACGCAGTGAATGAAACCGAGAGACTTCACATTGCCAACTTAAGGGAAATAAGACACGTTTTAAACATTAAGTTTTGCAGACAGTTCTGACCCTTTGCGAGGAAGTTCATGGAAATGGACATGAGTATAATGGATCTCCTTTGAGACTACTAAAAACTATTAAAACACACCACTTAATTGCTAAATTAGCAAAGGCAGACAGTGTGAATCAAGCACAATGCAGTACGTGCATGTATATGAATTTAGCCAAGCGATCACTAAGTGCTGACCCCACGTCAGACCCTCCCACATAACTTTAGCACCACTGACCTGTGTCCAGTTATTTAGCACGAATGCATGGTATGCTTTTGTGAAACCAGAGATCAGCCATGAAATCAGCCACTAAGAGAAGCTCTAATGGCCACATGAAATAACCACACATACATATATAGACTAAGAAAAAAAGAAAGCTGCTCTTATTTAATATAATTTGCTATGAAGAGAATAACCTGAACGGTCAATGTTAAGTATATTTATTGAGACATTTATTCATGCATTTAAAGTTGTAAGTTGATGGCGTGGATAAAATCCATGAAAAAGTAATTTATACAACATTTTAGGGCAAAGCTACCCAGGAGCCAATATTCTGAGGTAATGAGCACAGCTCTGTTTGTGCAGCACTGATTTACCGTTTTAGCCTGACAATGAGGTTAAACTACTACTTTCATATCACATCACCCTGCTGATAGCCATATACACAGGAACACTCAGCGCTCTTTACTGCAGTATCTCATTTATGAGGTTATGGGTTTGGGTTTAAGGCTGTTGGCCTACAAAAATCCTAAAGGTTCTTTTTCACTATTTTCTGACTTTAATTGACTAAATAATAAGCAAATTAAATTAAGTTCGAGGAAATTGTTTTGAATGTCTTTCTACACATTACCAGACAGGTAGGACGCCTCGGACTGATGCCTCCCGCCTAGCCCATCTTGCTCCTTCCGTTTCTTGCTTCTCCTCAGGCTGCCAAACCTCTTCATGGAACACAGTGGGTGGTGGGCTCTAAGCTAAATTTGACCATGACCATCCGCATCACAAAAAGAGCCCCATAAACTGCCCCAGGTAAGAGTCACTCCATTTGCTAGATGAACAAAATCGTACAGGTAAAAAAATAAATATCCAGCCGCCTGTGTTTGAAGGTGTCTTTTAGGGAGGAGCTGGTCCTCTGGAAGCTGGATGCCTTCAGTGAGAGGGTAAAAAATATAACTATGTGAGAAAAACAAACCTCAGCTGTTCTGTCAAGTTCCACATTGCATTTGTTTTTTTGGAGGTACCTCTCTAGTTCTGAACAGAAACAGACAATCGCAGCAAGTGCTGAGTACAAGCTAGTCTACAAACCACAGAGCCAGCAGCAAGCAGGTCTAACACTCGATAGAAGAGAGTAGAAAAGCTGTGATTTCCACCGAGCCTCCGCAAAGAAATGTTCCCATTTGCGAGTGATGCAAATTGCAAGTGTGGCCAGACTTCAGCGCATTTCCCCTTGCTCTCAGGAGTGTCAGTGCTGTGAATTGTCAGGTGCAGCTGTGGGTGATGTTACTTTAATATAGCACTGGTGTCAGCAGCCTGTAAAAGGAGGCCAGTCTGGAAAGGAAACCCCACCGATTGGCTTGGGCTGCGCATCTCCCCGCCTCCTGTCTGCCACTGCCCTCCCTCTGCTCACAGAGTAAATTCAGCACAGGAACATCTGTTTCACTCCGTCTTAACACAATGTAACAGAGAGTGGGGATAACGCAACCTCAAGGTTCCCTTGCATAAACGTCTCCTTCATTTAAAATTCTTCTAAATCTGCAGTTCGACATCACCAGCGCTTCTAACAAAGAGCTGGAGGATACGTACCACTGGCATTTGTGGAGGCAGTTGTAATTTTCGGGTGCCTGACATTTAAGACTGCTGAGGCCAGCCCCCATCAGATGACAGCAGGGGGACATCCCATGTTCTGTCAGCTGATCAGAAAGCTTCCATTCAATACCCTCTCCTACCCTTAACAGATGGCCGCCTCTTTGCTGCCCACATTAGCTAAAGCATGCTCAGTACAGATCTCAATTAACATGTTATGCAAGTGTTCCAATCTGCTCAGTGGGTCAATGGCTGATATGAATTTCAGATATCAGTGATCATCACCTAACAGCCACTGAATAAAGCCAATAAAGTTGTCATTCCACTGAGAAACCAAGAGAAAATCACTCATTTCAAGCCAGTTTGAAGCTCGTTAAGTGTGAAGGCCATAAAGCACTTAAAGTCCTTTAATCTCATCTGTGACTTCATAAAGTCACCGTGCCCTTGTAAGGCCTGCATTTTATGAATTTAGAAACTCCCTACTTCCTTTATTTACCGACAACAAGCAGCCCACAGTAGCAACAGAGAGAGTGAGAGGGGCGGAAAAAAAAAAACCTCTGCATGGCTATGCGAGGAGCTCCTGACAGTCTGGTCACTTCCAGATAAGGCTATGAAAGCGCTACACTTGCCTTGAGCAGCGAGAGACTGACAATGTCCAGGCGACGTGAAAACACATATTTAGACCAGCGGGGAAAGAGGAAGCATTCTAGTCATATTTGCAGCAAGTGCACCTAAACATGAAAACCTGCATCCTGATGAATGAAATATGTAAATGATCGTGCACGGGACCACCAAACGTCTGCAAAAATACTTGTTTCCTTGCAAATATGTCAATAACAGAGGTGACCACAAAGGTTCATTAGAGCTAGTTTGAAAGTCAAATCAAGACAAACTAGGCCTTCAGTGCACCCTTGTGGCAAAACTGGGGTTACTACAAAAACATCTGACTCAAAAAAAAAAGGTGAACAGATCACGTGCCCACTCAGTGACTTTATATTTAGTTATAAATACTCTGTCGCTATTAGTCACCAATAATCTAAAGCCACATCATTAGTGAGCAGGAAGCGTGCTTTGCCTCAAACCACATCTTACACTACTAATCACCAGCAACTGGGATGGGAGGGATGGAGCAGCTGGGGTGTGTTTTGGTCCCCGTTACTATCCATAACAATCTCCAAAGGAAACGGAGCACACCGGCTTTTACAGTCTGGGCTCTAACAGAGCTATTCCAGCAGCTCTGCCAAACTGACCCTTTGTGAGGAAACAGAGAAGAATGGGTAATTGCACGAGCCAAAAAATCAATGACTCATCCTTTTAGCTGTTTGATGCTTGCTTCCAGCAGGGCTGTTTCCATGTAGACCGGGCAGGGTGTTTTTTTTTTTATTTTTTATTTATGTAATGTCCAACTACCAAAAAAAATGGAGACATGAGAGCTGAAGACATGCCAGTTAAATCTGCTCTTCATAAAATGAGACCTTGTTCTGCCCAGTCTGTTTCATTTCTACTCATTTGTGAATACCAGTATTACCATTATGCAGCTCGTGAGTTTTTTAATGCGCGTACTGTGGCTGGGGTCCAAACTCCAAGGATGCCGAGCTTGAAACCTAATAACAAACTGCCTGCACTGCTTAATGCTGGTGTGGGGGGGGATGATAACTTAATTCTGATAATAAACAAAGCCAACCATTTCCTTTTCCTAGAGAAAGTTGTTAACATCTGAGAGGAGATTATGAAGAATGTCTGTCTGCGCTCAAGCGACGGCCATCTGTCTGACAAGACTCGTGACCTTGTTGGCTGCAGAGCGGCACAAAACAAAGAAGTGACTTTTTCTCTTTCTACTCGGAGAAAACCAAAAACTCCACTTCCTTATTGCTACAAAATATGGAAGCTGATAAAAGGAGATACAGGGAGAGGTAGTGGGAGTGGTTCGGTGAATGGAGCCAGGGAATGAGTGTCTAATTTATACAGGTGTTTTTAAAATTTCTTGTTATTTTGGTTTATTTCTTATTTATCTATAGGACAGAGACTAGATCTGCGATTGTGAGGATTTAAGATTCTCTGAAACCAGTCGGGTAGCAAAAGGAGTGCACCGTTTTGTGTGCCGTTCTCTGGTGTGACAAAATAAATATTGTTCTTTGCACCTCACCTGATGGAACTTTGTCCTGAGGTGAACCGACATTGTCAGATTTTATAGGAGTTCTGTGACAAGCAGTTAGATATCTGAACTAATGAACTGAAAATGCAGACGCCTTGGTTCCTGTGTGGGGGTTTTACCTCATGTACGTACGGCAGGAAACCCAAATAATCTTTGAAATGACAGTTTCATCTATTGTGTCTTACTTCCTTTACAAGTGTCTTCCTCCTAGAACTCTGCTTATGTGAGTCATTAAAAGAGGACTTCAAATATTTGCACAAGTTTCTTGCATGCATTCTTAAAACTATTAAAACAAAGATTCCAACAATGGATTAGTGAACACTGCAGTGCAACAAGCAGGGTGCAGGCAGTGCAGTGTTTGCATTTCTACTTACCTCTCCTGGTTCTGGAAAAGAGTTTGATGCTCGAAGAGGGAGAACCGGACGACCGGAAGATACCGCTGAAGCTCAGTCGACGAGGGGACTTAGGGGAGTTCTGATGGGAGGGATAAGGGAAGATGCTTTTGGGGGAACCTGAATTTGGCTTTGATTGAACTGGAGCAGACTGGGGACATGGAGGCAGTGTGGCGATGTCCGGGCTCTTCGCAGAACCTCCTTTGATGGGGCTGGCTGAACGAATGAGCCGCTCTCCCTGAGAGATAATAAGAAAGCAGAAGATTTATTTATGCACATTTGAATTTGCACGGTTTACGTTTAAGCGTGTAGCCACTGATATGAGAGACAGCAAGAGGCTGCAGAGCAAAGCAAGGGGCTGTACTGAAAAAAGCAAATGTAGTGAAGAGATTTATTGGGAAATGACAGCTGCTGATTGCATTTCTTTAGTCACTTCTCCTTTTTAAAAAAAAAAAATACAAGTTTTGTATAGTTGGCCGCTTTGTAACAGTTAATTGTGTCTCTTAAAGAGCAGTACGGAAGTTTCATATGCAAGGTGCAATAAGGCACATATGCAATCACAACACAGTTGTGGTAAAAGACACTATAAAGACTAAAAATACTGATCAGTACACTTTCTAACAACCAGAAAAAAACAAGTGATGCATGCATGCATGCATTTTTGTTTTTTTGCAAAGAACTGTGCCTTATCATGCAAAACCTGTCTTTCTGTTATGTTGCCATGGTATGCAGTTTGGAGGAGCACCACGTGATATGACAAATCAGTAAGGACACCATAACATCCACTATCAGACGATCAGCACTCCTCTTACTTAAAACTGCGGTAACAATATTTTTCAGTTGGGCCTTCTGTGTTTATGAGTGTGCCTTTGCAAGGTCGATATCGTGTAAACAGATGGAGAAATCCTTCTCTCTTTGCTGTGCCCATACCAAAACAAAACACGAGAGATGGCAGCCAATCTAGCTGGAGACAGAGAGGGCCTCCTCCCACCGCTGACGGCTGCCTGCTCTGGATGTGCCAACAACAAATCTTTTAACCGTTTGTGGGCTCGCCGTACAGTGAAGCTTTCGATTATGCAGGGATCTCCGGCTCAGGGGCTGTTATTACTGAAAACAGTTAAATGCAACAGGGGTGTTGCAGTAACAGTCTGTGGAGAATAATTACTCCCACTGAAACAGATAAACTGCATGTTGTGGAGAGAAGAAGAAAATAAACACTGGGGTCTAATGGGACATAAAAAGATGTCTGATATTAATACTAGAATTCAAAAAGAAGAAGAAGACATCAAGAAGAAGCTCCATTTTCCCGTACGCTAAGGGCTGTTCCTGCTCCACAAACACATTTCTATTCAAACCAATCCCCTAACTATCTGAGAGCACACACCCATCTTTGTTGTTTGCCAACAAATCTCACCCTTTCATTGTGCAAGAGCTTGTTAAGGCAAGTGAACCAGCTATCAGGGTTTAGCGTGGATAGAAATATGCTCCTACAAAACACAAGGTGATGCAGGTTTTTACCTGCACCGTGCAAATATTACTGAGATAATCTAAAATATGCATCTTGGCTGATATGAGGCAACAGTGGATAGTTAGTTGGTTCCTATTCAAATCAGCTGGAGGAGACAGTAGGAAGAGACTGCTTTCTTTTAGAAAAATCAATTTCCTGTATGTGCTGGTGCTATGCCTGGACACTGTGGGAGTAATGTTACTGTAAGCCAGTGCGGGCTGGCAGAATTGGAGAGGATGACCTTGTCTAATATTTTGCTCTCGCAAATTCACATTTAACGAGCAGATAGATGCGTGGCAAGAAAAGCAAGCTCAGGAAAACAAAAAGAACAGCTGGCAGGTGAATGAATCATTTCACAAATATCTTTCAAAATGTACCGTGTGGGCTCCGCTTTTGGTTGAGCCACTCGTCTCCACTTGAGGGGCATTAAACGCCCCGAAATCCTGCACATGAAAAGAGATCTGAGCGTCAGGAATAAAGCAAACCTCACCCAGAAACACACCAGAAACATAAAACTGACACTTTATGCCCTTTTGTCAGCTTTTAGGTGAGAAGAAAATAGGTTAACCCCACCTGGTTTTGACTCTTAGCCTGACATTCAAAAAGAAGGTAAACATGTTTCGCCACTGCGGAAACTTCTGCAGGACAATGAAAGGCAAAACTCTTCTTCCCCATACTGAGGGCTGGTTTTGACATTCCACTTCAGGCCGATGATGCCATGCATGTTGCTGCAGAAAGGCAGTTTTAACTGCACAGACGTAACGAGTTTGCAGAGCTGTACTGTTATTTTATTTTTTATGCAACTGTAATAGACTTTCCACCATGATTTTTTTTTAGAATGGGGAACTTCATATAGCGATGGAAAGCTCCAACATCTAACACTTGAGCATTAACCACAGAAACAGAGCTGCATTCATAAGGTTTACTCCACACTGGGAAGGTTTTTCCAGCCTATAAAGCTGAAATGTTGCACTTGTGCATTTGTTATTCTCTAGCAAATTGTGCAGCACACTGGATCTGATAGTGGATCCATGCAAAAACAAATGCACCCATGCTACCAGGAGATAAGCAGTGGTCAGGACAGAGTAACCAAAAAATGTTTTGAAGCATGAGGTACAATAAAGCTATAAAGCCTCCCGCAATAACAACTAGGCTTTGTGGAGCTTGTGCAGAAAATAATTACACAATTGCAGATAGTTATTACCCAGTTTAATAAACAGAGGAAACTGTAAATCAGGGCCGTAGTAGATCAGCAGTGTCATCGCCTGTTTTTGTCCCAGAGTAGACTGAATAATATTGGGTTTGCATGAGAAAAACAGGATCTCACCAGGGACTCTGTGTTGGGATTTTTCTTTTCCCCACAATTATTATTGGCATAATAACAGATTTTTGTAAACACGATATGTAAACAATAGTTGCAGCCCTAACATGGGAGTTGGCTACAATCACAATAAAGGTTGAACTGCTGCACATGCTCAATGCAAAGAGGCAAAAAGCGTTTCTGAGTGTTTATAGCGAGCGTTTGCATGCCATTAGGACAGATTAACCGAGTCCTGACGCAGAGACAACTGTCAATCACGCACGCTCTTATGCGTCGCGTGCGTTCCCAGACTACGATGCACCGAAATCGACTAAAGCCCCCTCAAAGTTCCAGCCTTTTACCCCACCCACCCCACCATAGAGTCTCAGTAAGAAGCCAAATTATTTGATACTTCACCGACTCACTGGCATGTTAATCCGCAGACTTCTCCTCTTCTTTGGTATTTTCTTTGAGCTCCCCTTGCTGGACTCCATCACCGTGCTTCCCATGTTTTGTTTTCCTGCAAACGCGCAACACCTTAAAAAAATAAAAATATAAAATACTACTAATAAAGTGTACTGGGAAAAAAACTGCTGTATCGCGTCTGCACACCGTCTACAGCCGCCTCCACCTTCCCTTTAGCCTCGACAACACTGAGGAGCTGCCTCATCCACCAGGAAGTAGGTTTGGCCGTGAAAAAAGAGAGGCAGGGCACACACATGTTCACAAAAAAAAAGAAGAGAAGGCGTGCAACAGCGAGGACTGCTTACAGGTGTTATGTCACACTGTATGTAACCCCACCCCCTCCCCAGAAGAGGAAAGTGAGACCTCCCGCGGTCCTTTTCGCCTCTACAGAGAAAAGAAACGCCTCCGCTGCTTCATCTGAGGATAAGTGCGGTCAAAACTACACTTCCTGTAGCTTCTTTGGTCGCACAGGCCCCCGGCAGCTGCTGTCCGTCAATTTGTAAATCTCAAGGCACTGTTTGGTTTTCTGAAGCGTTATTCTTTCGCACTTCTTCGAGAAAAAGGCAACAACAAGAAACCCCCAACAAACATACTTTAAAGAGAACAACATGTTTGACACAACAGCGCGCGGAGCTGACGTGTGCAGACGTTTCACCGACAGATGTCAGTGCCACTCTGATTCTGGCTGGACGTGAATGAAAAGCTTAAAAACAACAACAATAATAATCATTAGTGGGAATAAAATGGAGGAAAAATTGAGGTACTTGTGACCGGCCTGCATCTTACAGCGTGTTATCTTACTCTTTGCGTGTTTCTTTCAAAGTTAAATGCAGGCCTGCCAGCTGTGTGGTAACCTCCACAGCTGGCAGGGGTTTAAAAAAAAATATATCTCAACATGCTTCTCTGTCCTTAAACGGAGTTATAAACGTATGTTTGATTATGCAGTAGCTCTGTGTTTGAAGTTCATACTTTAATAAATCGTTGCTACTATTTTCACGTGCATCTCAGGGGTGTCAAACATAAGGCCCTGGGGACAGAATCGCCCGGTAAAGACTCCTATCGGGTCCACTGGTGAGTTCTGTAAAATGTGGAGAGACAGTTTTGGAAATTGTACCTGTATTTTCTGAAGTTCCCTTTCAGTCGATTCACTCGGTACAACACATAAGTATGGGATATCACGCCCTCGCGTGTCCTGGCCATTGACTGTAGAAAACATGGACGACGCCACAGCTCCCCAAAAATGAAGCCAAAACGTCTCTATCGCCCCCTGGTGTCTGGCTGCAGTATAGGTCATAAACCCTGCCTCCTCCATGGACTGGGGTCAGACTAAAATAAATTTATTCTCCTTAGATAATTTTTTTCCAAAGATTCTTTCTTTTGTTAGCAATAGTTCTCATCATGCTCATTGATGTCCAAGGGGTCTCCTTTCCCATAAGTTTGATTCTAATTCCTACCGCGGCGATGTTAAATTGGGGTGAAACGTCATCATAGCAGCTTTGACTGGCAGCTGCAGTCACGGAGAAACTTGCATATCTCTGTTCGGGAATAGCAGATAGAGCGTAGACTCTGAGAGGAGGGCCAAGCGTTTACGCTACGAAAACACGACCGAGTGTTTTAACCTGACAGCCTGAGGTGTTCTTCAGTAAACTGGACTACCCGACAGAAGGACCCGAGGCCCGGCTGCACTTTTTCGGTAAGTTAATCGTGTTTGTAAGCTAATCCGTAACTACCGTCCTTAGCTATGTCCCGAGACCTAGCTAGCTAAAATGAGCACTCGGCTGTCAGGGTTCGTTTAGCTAATCTGTGCAGGTGAATGAATTTACTAAAGACATCAAGAGAAACGTTCCGGGCTAATCAGTCACTAATTACTGTACTTTTATTACAAGTATTATACTGTAAAAGCAACAGGCTGCACCCTGCTTCAGCTCCTGTGCAGAACTGAATATTAAATATGTGCAAACAACAGCATGTTTTCAGTCTCTTGCCACATCTGTAAAGACAGTAACATCTTTTTTAAAAGCTTGTACTTCAGTAACTCCTCATTAATCAGGAACTATGGATTAAAGTACTGTAGTGTACTGTAATACTGAAAAAAATGTAAGAGAAGAACTTCAGATCCTGAGTGTGTGAGGACAGAAGAATCAGCTTTATTTCAATTTTGAGGGATAAAATTTATATTTGAGTTTGATGGTTCTGTTCTCTTTGTGATTACAGGAGCTGCCCTCAGATTCAGACCTCAGCACCACCCAGTGACAGCAGACAGATCATCCAACATGTTAACTGCAAAATGAACTGATGAAAACAGTACAAAGGTTAAAGTACCACACGTGTTGTAGTGAAAGCTGCAGCTTTATTGATAAAGTTAAAGACAAAAAAACAAAAGGATTAATCACTCATGTAACTGTGTCACTATATATCAGCATTAACAGGACCTCAGTTTGTATCTCAGACCTGCACAGCTTCTGCTTTAAACACTTGATGTACTCAGCTGCATGAAGAGCATATGAGATTTTCTCTGGCACAATTAAATAAAACCTGATGAAGATCAAACGTCATCACTTGTATGTTGAACTACAAACTTGTCATCTGGAATTCTTTCACAGTTTTTTGCAGATAATGTGTTATTTACCATAAAGTGATTCAGAGTTATTCATACCAGAGTAACCAGAGAGGATCATATATTTTTAAATATATAACATTCTACAGGACTGAATATAATATCTTTATGTAAAAGTCTGGAGCCTCTGGGGAGTATCCGAGTATTTATAACATTACACAAACCAAAGGTCTCCATCACAGTGTTCATGAAATGCTGGGTTTATCCATCTCCTGGATCGGGCCTACGGAGGAGTGCTGAAGATTTCCCTGTGAGGGAGCTGCTGGTGAAGATCATGAGTCCTGCTTGATCAATGCGATGAGCTTCAGTCTTCCTGGTGTTTCTTAAATGAAGCCTCTTTCAGTAGGTCAACAGCACCTTTGGCACAGGACAGCTGTGATGAAAGAAAAGGAAGAAGTTTCTCCAAACCTCTGGACCCAGGAAACCCAGCTTGGTCCTGATGGTCTCCCTCACTAGTTTCTCTCCAGGGTGAATGTAGCTGTTGATATAATATGGACTCTATTATTAAATGAAAAGAACAAATTAGACTACACTACTGAAACGTTCTGCTGATGTTTTTAAAGTCTCCATGTTACCAGGCTGTAGAGGGCTCTGAAGATTTAAACCGTTTTAGATCCATTACACTCACAGTCTTATGTTAAAATCTCAAAGGACAGCATTATATGTTTGATATTAACAGTAACTCTGGGCTTCTGTAGCGTGTGCAGATGATCTCATCGCTGTCTAAAAATGGATAACAAACATAAGAAGTGCTGAATCCTTCAATAACACAGACTATTAGAGTATTAGGTGTGTAGCATCGCTAACTAGCTAACAACAAGCCTCCAACACAGTGCGTATGCTAGCGGCTAATCTAGCAAACGAATTAACAACAAAGTGATTTTAGAACTATAAGATGATAAGCTGTGCGTCTTTTTTTATAACAGTGACATGATTGTATTTACCTTAATTAAAGAGTCGTCAGTCGCGGTAAACCAGCAAAAAAACTCGAGCAGCCGGGCTACGTAAAAAGTGTAGGGGGGCGTGTTTGCGGTCATGTCCAGCGGGTGTGTGGGCGGGAGCGTTACACAGTCGCTCCACCTCAAGTCACTACTGCGCAGACTCTGGCTCCAAATTTGCAAGATGGCAGCCTCCACAAGCGGGATATTTTGGCTTCATTTTTGCACAATGGTAGGAGGCGGAGTCGCGTCGTCCATGTTTTCTACAGTCAATGGTCCTGGCTGAAGAAACCTTTATTCACGCCTTTAAGGCAGATGACGTGTGATGACACGTGCACGGCCCCGCCTGCACATATAGCCGCTGTCATCACAGTCATCCCTCAGTTCTTACGCTCTTCACCTCGCTGAGAACACCTCTGCTGAGTTGGGCTAGCTAGCTGCTGCTAGTTAGCTCCGTTGTCTGCCGACTTGAACTTAGCTTAACTGCCCCTGTTGGTGTTAGCCTCCACCGCCCAGTTGGTGTGTAGGCTGCCGCGGAGCGCTAATTTCAAGTTTTTCCTGTGCAGCGTTTCGCTTTGCGTTTTGGAATGGACTCCAAACCGAAGCGAGCAAAGCAGAAATCTTCGGTTCGCCCCTGTCCTCAGGGATGTGGTTTCTGTTTGCACGACAGCGACCAGCACGATGCCTGCCCTGTCTGCCTGGGGATCGTCCACGCTAGGAGAGCGTTGACGGAGCCCGAAGCCTGTGCGTTTTGTCGCCAGCTCCGGCGCTCGACCCTGGAAAGACGGGTGACGTTTGTGGAAAAAGTGCTGGGATGCTCGGCTGTCGCACGGCATGACCCTCTCCTTTCCGAGTCTGGAGCCCCGGCTTCGTCCGAGTCCGAAGACGAGGATTTTCCGGTCGATGTCCCCGCAATTAGCTGGGCTGACCACATGGAATATGTTGACGGGTTAGCCGATGACGAGCCGGAACCATGCAGGAGCGCTGATGGGCTTCAGCCTGGGTTGAAGCCCGCCAGCGCTCCCCAGGAAGACGATGACGTGCTGGACATCGGCCTGGACATCCATGGTTTGTCGGAGGATGAGCAGGAGAGCTCATTGTCAGCCCAATGTGCCGCCGCTGCTGCGCTGGTCGGCCACGATGACACCTCTCTTTTTTCCCTGTTTCGCCGCGCTGCTGAGAAGCTGCAGGTGGACTGGCCCTCTCCTCCGCCAGCTCAGAAGCCGTCGCGGTTCGCGGGTTTTTTCCTCCCACCGGAGCCCGCAACGGCCAAAAACTGCCTTCCCATGTTCCCAGACTTTCTCTGCAAGCTAACAGCATCATGGGACAAACCTCTGTCTACCCGCGTCACTGTGCCCGGCTATGGACAGTACATGGATTTGGACGGCGCCGAGGGGGCTGGCTTAGCTAACCCACCCCCTATGGAGCCGTCTCTGGCTGCTTATCTGGCCCCGTCCCATAACCATGGTGTCGGCGGCCCCGCAACTCTGCCGTCCAAGCACTGCAGATTCTCTGCGTCGCAGCTGGAGAAGATTTATCGGGCTCAGGCCGGCACTGCTCGCGCCATGAGCTCCGTCACCATGCTCCAGACGTACCAGGCAATGTGCCTGGCGGAGCTCGGATCGCTGGTTCCTGATGACAGCCCTTTGGCACCTCTTCTTAACGAGGTCAGAGTCGCCACAGATTACATCCTCCGTGCGTCTCGCTGTGCAGCGCTCTCCCTGGGCAGAGGGATGGCTTCGACAGTAGTGGCGCAGAGGCACCTGTGGCTGACCCTCTCTGACGTCCCGGATAGGGACAGAGCTGTATATCTGGACGCACCAGTGTCTGCGGCTGGGTTATTCGGACATTCACTTGAAGCCATTCAGGCTAGATTTGATCTGAGGAAGAAGCAGACGGAAGCTCTGCGCGACATCATCCCCAGACGTCAGCCCAAGCCCGCAGCTAGCTCTCACAGGCCCGCCGCTCCTCTGCCGACTGGCAAGAGACCGGCGCCCACTGCTGAAGTGGGTGCGCCGCCAGCGAGAGCACATCCTCCGGCCCGAGCTCCACGCCAGTCGGCCTGGAGCAGAGACCCACCCTCGGGCCCCCGGCGGGACCCGACGCCCAGGAGGAAGAAGCCTCAGCCCTCCTAGCTGTGGTTTCGAGTGGAGAAGGGTCCAGCAGCAGGGAGACGCTGCTTTTACCCCTCTGTTGCCGCCCAAGAGGTGCCGCTTAAGTTCTGTTCAGGTTGTCAGCCCCAGAAGGCGCTGCACTTTCCTAACACTGTCTCCCAAGCACAAAACCCCTGCACACAAAATGCCTCAGGTAACTCCCTGTTCAGGTGTGTTAAATGTTCAGGTGACCACATCAAGTGTTCCCGCTGTTTTTCTTTGTTGTGCCCCAGAAAAGGTGCCTCCAACAAAATGTATGAATGTACATGTTCCCATGTTACAATCAATAAAGAGTGTTGTTTATTCTCAAACAATCACAAATGCTCAGCCTGCGGGCAGAATGAGCCAGGTCAGGCAGGTGATGCAGTCCCCTGCAGACACACTGGGGGGCGACAACGCCCCGCCGACGGTGCTGCAGGTCAGCCGGCTGGCTGCTCACTTCCCTCAGTGGCGCGCTTGCGCCCCCTCTCCGTGGGTGCTGCGAACCGTTGCCATGGGTTACCGGTTGCAGTTCCGGGTCAACCCGCCTCGTTTCCAAGGAGTCGTAAATACGACTGTCAACACCGAAGCGGCCATGATACTCAGAGAGGAAATAAAGGCGCTATTGCAGAAAAGAGCAATACGAGTGGTCCCCGCTTCGGAGACAGACAAAGGTTGGTACAGCCGCTATTTTGTTGTTCCGAAAAGAGGGGGAGGGCTTCGTCCCATCCTCGACCTGCGAGTCTTGAACACGTATCTACGTACGTATAGGTTCAAGATGCTAACACTCAGACAGCTCTTGAATGCAGTCGGCCCGGGAGATTGGTTTGCGACAATCGATCTAACAGATGCTTATTTTCATGTGGCTATACACCCGAAACACAGGCAGTTTCTGAGGTTTGCATTCGAGGGCGTAGCCTACAAATACCTAGTGCTGCCGTTCGGGCTGTCGCTCGCTCCTCGCACCTTTACGAAATGTGCCGAAGCAGCGCTAGCGCCCCTCAGAGAGAGAGGCATCCGCATCTTAGCCTACCTAGACGACTGGGCTCTCGTAGCTTGCTCCAGAGAGCAGGCGGAGACACAGCTGTCACTGGTTCTGTCACACATTCAGACACTGGGGTTCTCTGTGAACTTTCAAAAGAGCTCGCTAATCCCGAGTCAGCAGATTTCTTTCCTCGGTTTGGAAATATGCTCGCTTTCCAGCCGCGCACGTTTGTCGGAGCACAGAGTGGCCGCGTTTCATCGCTGCCTCGCTCAGTTTCAGCTGGGACGCAGACTGCGTTTCCAGACGATATTACGCGTGTTGGGCATGATGGCATCTATGATCGCCGTGGTGCCACTTGGACTGTTAAAAATGAGAGCGTTTCAATACTGGACTCTCTCTCACCGCCTGTGTGCATCGCGTCACCTCCGGAGGAGGCTGCCGGTAACCGCGTCTTGCATGCTAGCTCTCCGTCCTTGGAGGGAGCCCAGGCTGCTGCGCTCTCTTCCCCTGTTGAAGCTGTCTCGCTCTCTGCTGTTATGGTGCAGTGTTCATTTTCTGTCTCTGAGAGCCACCCATGTCCCGGGCCACCTGAACCTGGGGCCGGACCTTCTCTCCAGGGGGGGTCCTCTGGTGAGAGAATGGAGGTTACACCCTTTAATAGTGGCTCAGATTTGGGATCTATTTGGCAAGGCGCAAATAGATCTTTTTGCTTCCAGGGTAAATACTCACTGCCCCCTGTTCTTCTCCATAATCGACCACGATGCACCCTTGGGCTTGGACGTGCTAGCGCACCAATGGCCAGACGTGCTCCTGTATGCATTTCCCCCAGTGGAAATGATATCTCCAGTTCTAGAGAGAGTGCGTCGGCATTCCCTCTCTCTGATTCTAGTGGCCCCTTGGTGGCCCACAAGGTCGTGGTATGCAGAGATAATCAGCCTGCTAGCAGCAAGTCCTTGGCAGCTTCCTCTCCGCAGGGATCTCCTCTCTCAGGCGGGAGGAGAAGTGTTTCATCCGCGCCCAGATCTGTGGCGCCTTCATGCTTACCTGCTGAGAGGCTAAACTTGATTGCTAAGGGTTTGCCACCCAGTGTGATAGCGACAATCCAGAGCGCTAGGGCCTCATCTACTAGAGGCTTGTACGCTTACAAATGGCGAGCCTTCGAGCAATGGTGCCAGGACCGCCACACTCTCCCATTTCAGTGCTCTATTGTGGATGTTTTGTCATTCCTGCAGGAGCTGCTGGATAAGGGCCTTTCATTTTCGACAATTAAGGTTTATTTAGCAGCTATATCTGCTTGTCATATTGGCTTTGACGGGGTGACACCAGGTGCACATCCCCTCGCCATACGTTTTCTGAAAGGGGTTCGCCGGCTGAGACCCGTGCTTAAGTCCAGTGTCCCTGCTTGGGACTTGTCTTTGGTGCCAGAGGCCCTTTGTAGCCCCCCGTTTGAACCCATCGAGTCTGTGGATATGAAATTTCTTTCATATAAGACTGCATTACTTCTCGCTTTGGCTTCGGCAAGCGAGTGGGTGACCTTCATGCGCTGTCCGTGCATCCCGCCTGCACACAGTTTTCTCCTGATGGCCACAAGGTCGTATTGCGTCCAAATGCTGCCTATTTTCCCAAGATCATGCCTGCATCTTATAGCTCAATGGAGTTTGAGTTGCTGAGCTTTTGCTCCCCTCCTTTTGCATCTGAGGAGCAGCGGAGGATGCATTCTCTTTGTCCAGTGCGTGTGCTACGCACCTACATTGAGCGCACTCAGAATGTGCGTTTATGTGATCAGCTGTTTGTCTGCTTCGCCAATCCAAATAGAGGTAGATCTCTGTCCAAACAGAGGCTGTCCCACTGGATTATAGAAGCTATCTCACTGGCATACGGCACCAGAGGTCTTGCTTTGCCCCACGGGGTGAGAGCTCATTCCACCAGGGGGATGGCAACCTCATGGGCTCTTTTTAAAGGGGTGCCTGTAGCTGATATTTGTGCGGCAGCTAGTTGGGCATCACCGCACACTTTTGTGCAGTTTTATCGGTTGGACGTTACAGCCCCTTCGGTGGCTCATACTGTCCTTTCTGCTGGGTCTACCACTCACTAAGGAAGTGGTGACCCGATTCCGGTTCGGTGGCTGCTCTGCGGGGCGTGTATATATGTCCCATACTTATGTGTTGTACCGAGTGAATCGACTGAAAGGGAACGAATAGTTATGTCTATAACTTCTGTTCCCTGAAGGAGAGGAACGAGGTACAACACAAGGTGGCCCCACTGAGCAGTTTGGCTCGGTGAAGAGCGGCTATCGAACTGAGGGATGACTGTGATGACAGCGGCTATATGTGCAGGCGGGGCCGTGCACGTGTCATCACACGTCATCTGCCTTAAAGGCGTGAATAAAGGTTTCTTCAGCCAGGACACGCGAGGGCGTGATATCCCATGCTTATGTGTTGTACCTCGTTCCTCTCCTTCAGGGAACAGAAGTTATAGACATAACTATTCGTTTTTCAGCTTCTGCTATTGATAAAGACCTCCCCCGCGAGTATTTATACTAAACCAAACTAAGTAATAAATAAACAATTAAATGACCAAGAAGTTCCTGTTCTGATTTTTTACTCCTCTATCTACTATAGAAGTGTCATTTCCTTTCCCAAGGGGTCCACAGTAAAAATAAATAAACTTTCTGGGCAGCAAGCTACCAGAACTTACATTTCTATTATTTAGACATTTTTCTTTGTCATGTTTACTATTGAAATTTTCTTTTCTTATATAAAGATATCTCAGGGATTAAATGTGTTGTTACAGGTTTTTTTACACTGACAGAAAAGGTCCAGGTGGGCTGTATGTGTGGTAAAATGAGCTGGCATCCTTGCTGTAAATGCACTGCATTAAGGTTATTTACATGTTAGGATCATTTTAGTGATTTGTAGCAGTTGCTCTCTTGGCTTTATACAAGTCTCTAATCATCTTCATCACCACACCTGACTCCACATCACCCTGTCCCTACCATGCTCCTCTGTATGCCCAGCTTCACTATACATCCAGGAGTTTTCTCTGCGGGCTTCCTCTTTTCCTCCTGCCTGCCAGCTCCATATTCAGCATCCTTTTTTCCAGTACATCCACTGCCCCTCCTCTGCACACATCCAAAGCATCTCAGCCTTGCTTCTCTAACTTTATCTCCAAACCATCCACCCTGCCTCCACCTCTCTTGTGCACTGCTTATGCTGACTTGATTTTATTTTGTCTTCTGTTAGATAAACCTTTAAAACTTATGTATGTCTTGGTTTCCTTGTAAAAACACATACTGTGTAAACAGCAGTCTTTAATTTCCACGTGCTTACAGTGAAGCATCGTTCTGTATTTTAGTGTCCATCCACATGGCCAGTTTAAGAACATGAGCACTGAGCCCTCCAAGTACCAATCAAATGCAGAGTGCACAGCAGACTGTGTGTTTTGCCCGCTTACTCGTACCATCATGCCGGGATGCCACCCAGCACCATGCCTTCTATGTGTCAAGATGTTATTTAAACACAAAATGAAACATATAATTATGCTTTTAGCTATAATTAAACTCAGCTTCTTTTTTTTTTTGTTCAAGCTCAAAGTTTATATAACATGTTTCTCATGGAGTACGAGTGGTTTAAAGATGCAGCAGTGTTTTTACCAACAGTCAGATCCACAAGAGTGATTCAGTGATACCCAGTAAATGTGCAAGCACAGCACACACAATTAACTAAATTTGGTTGAAAGTTAACATGTGTTTTAGTGCCATCGAGATTGCATGCTAGCATAATGAGGGGGTTCCAGGCTCTGAGAGAAAGTGGATCGCTACAAGATGACTGAAGACCTAAGAAGGAAAAATACCTCTTTTATAAATGTTTGTTTATTCAGTCGTTGTGACATAGTGGATGATTTAATGTGGACTCTGAACAATCTGAGAAGAACAACTCTTTGGCTTCCTTGATCACATGTCCATACAGAAAAGCCATAAACAGTCTGTGATCATAACAAAAGATTTTTATGAAAGTCTCTACAGCTGATGAATGGAAACGTATCTGTCAGCATATCTTATGACTCATTATTTGCCTAATTGCTAGTATGTTTGAAGCTTTGGTTGAACTTAACACAGAACACACATCCACTCCGGCCACTTTCTTCAAACTGAGCATCAGAATGGGGAGGGACGGCGATTTAATTGCGAGCATGGCATGGTTACTGCTGATCCACTGGGATTTTCCTGCATAACGGCAGTCCTCTCAGCAAAAGTGTATTGTCGACATCACATGGAAATAACTAGACTGCTTGTAGTTGGTAAGAAATCAACAGTAACTCAAGAAACAATTTGTTACAACTAAGCAGAAAAGCATCTCTTAATGCACAACACCCCCAAACTTGTAGCAGATGGGCTACAGCAGCAGAAGACCACACCGGGTCCTGTCAGAGTTGAGCAGGAAACTGGGGCTACGGTTCACACGGGCTCACCAAAATTTGACAATAGAAGACATACAAAAAAATGTCTGACGAGTCTTAATTTTTGCTACGTTTGGATGGTAGGATCCAAATTTGGCCTAAGCATGAAGCAAAATAAATTAACCGGTTCTTATACAGCGCATTTCTACTCTACCTCAGCACTCAACACGCCTCATTCACCAGTTCACACTCTTTCTTACGAGTACTCTTTCTAGGCTTAACTGCTTTCTGGCTAACATTTACACTCCAATGGATGCATCATAGAGCAACTTGGGGGTAGAGTATCTTGCCCAGGGATATTTGGCATGGAGAATGGCTCAAAACAGGTATCAAACAAACAACCTCCTGATCTCCAGCCGGGGGTATTCTCCGTTCTATTATCTATTCTAATGGGCACACTTGAGGCCCCTTAGTACCTCATATCATTTAAACATCACAGCCTCCACAGGTATTGTTTGCAGATCATGTCCCTTTATGATAACAGTGTAAGCATCTTCTGAAATCTACTTTCAGCAGGATAATGCTGCACGTCACAAAGTTTAAATAATCTCAAATTGGTTTTTCGACCATGAAAATGACCTCCACAGTCACCAGATCTGAAGAAGAAAAAAACAAACAAACAAAACACCTTTTGGATCTGGTGTTGGCATCGTGCCAATACGGAGCAAAGTCTGGGGAATGTTTCAAGCACCTTTATGGGATCCAACTCAGTGCTAGCAACATACAACAAATGAGATGGCCAGTGTAAATGTGCACTATATGCTTACTATGGGTAACATGAACTAGCTAAATAAACATAATCAACAAAGACTGGGAAGTTAAAGACTTTTTTTGTTTTTCCAGCTTTAATTAAAAGAAAGTGCAATTATTGAAAACACAAACAAATTGCTAACATGTAAAATAGTTTATTTTTGTAAATGTTTCTAAATTCAATTCCACAAACTCCAAACCTCATACTCTGTACACTTCAAAAGGCAATTCAAAAAAAAGAAACAAACAAAAAAAAAGAAACAAAAAAGAAAAGGAAAAAAAGAAAAACAAAAAGAAAAAGAAAAGAAATGACTACTTTACACGACCAAGAAAATGTAGCACAAACACACTGGCAGGATGATGTATCGTACAAGAGAAGAAAAAATATCCAAGAAACAATTTTGTTACAACCATTCATTGAGAAAAATATATACAATTGAGTCTTCGGAAAGTTAAAAAAATACATGCCATATACATTACAAGTTCTAAGACTGTCTCCAAAATTTTACAGTCAACTTGAAATTGTGCACGCAAAAACTCCTCTGCTTCTAGCATGTGACTTGTGAAGTGTCAGTATAAGAAATATTTCTGATTATAAGCAGGATGCCATTTGTTTCCAAAAAACAAAACAAAAACAAAAGGCAGAACAACCTACAGTTCTCCATAGAATTCTTTCTGTCGCGCAATGGTTCGTCTAAATCACAACGTTATCAGACGTTCGCACCTTGTGTTAAAAGTAAAGTTTAAAAAACAAAAAAACAGGTTAACACATGTTGCTGTTTCCATTTGTGATAAAAAGTTAAAAAGCTGTTTTTTTGGGTTTTAAAACCTAATTCACAGTTCTTTAAAATCAAACCTGATTAACAGCAAACAGATCACAATGATCTTTTACTATCTGAAGAGTCTCTTTTTTGATTCTGTAACCGATTACTTGTTACGTTAGTCAACAAAAATATTTCTTTTTTTTTTTTTGAGTGGTCAAAGTAAGTGTAAGTCACAAAACACTACGCTACAATACCGTACTTTTAATACAACAAAAATACTTTGTGAATTATTGTGGTTATATTACAAATTCTGTACAGAATAATCATAATATATACTCTCAAACTGAAATAACGTCCATCTTAAATAAATTTCAATGACAAACAGAACAAAAACAATTTTTAAAAACACCCAAACATCGAGAAGGTTAAGGTAGTATTTGGTCGGTTATTCCTATAGTTTTTTTTGTTGGTTTTTTTTATGTACATTTATACAAAAGTAACAGCATGTCTTCTTCAATCTTCAAAAACAATAGCAATCTAGCCTTCTTTTAACTCGATCTCATTTTGAGAATAAAATTCATTCACTCAGTAATAAATACAAAACCTCTCGAATTCCACACAAATCACATGACAGAGACCTATGATAAAACTGACTCATGGAATCAAGTATTTAAAAGCTTGTGTGTGTGTGGGTGTGTGTGTATGGGTTTTTTTTGTTTATTTTTTTTATTTTTAGTGCAAGTTAATATTCCCTTCGCGGTATTCATTGCTGTACATTCCTCATTCAGTGATGTCTACATTTAGTCAAACGGTATACATTAACAGTATGAACAAAAGGGCCTGCCCTTAGTAAGCAATAAGGCCGCACCCCACACAGTGCTTTCTCATTCGCTGGTGGATTCCGCACCCCATGTACACCAAACAAACACACGGATACATACAGACGGAGGCGTCGACAGAGCCCCTCACATATGGCACGAGTCATTTCCTGCTACTGTGTTATATTTCCCTTCCTCCGCCTATTTTTAATTCCACGTTGTCAACGAACCAACACCGATTCATTCATTTCTCCAAGGGCTCAGGCCTTCTGCTCATTCGTAAAATGACTTTAGTGTGAAGTCTCTTATTTATTCTGTGCAGAGATCACAGCATCCTCCACACGCTATGGCAAGGAATGCGTTTGGGTTCGTCGTTTCCGTTTTGCTCAGTTAATCCACTTCCTGCATTCAGGAGCTCCACAGTGGCAAGCGATCTTGTGCTGGCCCTCAACGCTCTCAAACTGGTAGTTGAAACACAGCTGCAGAAAACAAACACGGGAGAAACATCCATTGCTATATCACAGCTGCACCGTTTACACCCACACATGCATGCAAACGAACAGGGACAAATTCCAATTACAGAAAAAAATTATATATATGCATATATACCAACCTCCTCTCCTTTTTCAATTCTGCGAATGCAGCTGATGATGATTTTGTAACCCCTCTCAAATGTTACCACCTCAGCAACACAGTTAGGGGCACAAGAATGATTGATATATCTGAAAAAGAAGCACGTGTCACGCGTCAAAGAGTGTTCAGAGCATTACTCTAACATAGCCGACCATATTTAAATGATTGCAAATTCTATTTGCAACTAAAGGCTCATTTTCTGCCTCTGTGAGCTGATTCAGACACGCAGCGGCAGACGGTGATAAGATGAAAATGTCAACATTTTAAAACAACAAAACAATTATGACGTTCAAAAGAAACTAGCTTTGTTTCCAACTTTGAGTCTGTGTTTGGTCATCATGGCAAAATGAGACGCAAAGGCAGTTTAGAGTACCTTTACAGCAATTTTCATATCTGTGAATAGATTTTGTTGTAAAGTAGTACTGACTACTGACTACTCATCTTCCAGAACTTATGAAGAAGGGCATGAACCTGTTCAACATGGTCTCTAGTTCTGGTTCCATGTGTGTTTGGGCCCTTTTGACAATACAAGAGAACTGCCATCACTTTGATAACAAAATCCAGAAAAGGCCAACATTTATAGCAGCAATGAAAAAACCCCTGATGCTCATTTGCAATATGTACCAGTTTGCAGACAAGCCTCCCACACACAGATGCAGAGTCTCGTCTGTGCCACTTTCCTGGAAGATTATATCGGTAAGACAGATATGGAGAGGCTACTTTTAAGACGTTGAGGCGTGCACTCCACAAGACCTTTGTTCCATCTTAGCAGCCCATCAGTTAAGTCCTGTAAGAAGTGACGCTGGCCATCCATGAATCTAACCCACTTGTTTTTTCTTCCTCAAAAATCCCATAGATGCTCAAACAGACTTGAGATTTCAGGGACTTTGAAACTGAGTTAAGATAGTGGTCAGTATGAAAACCCTGTGCAGCGCTGTGGATTCTGATAACTTTCTACCATAACCAGTTTTCAGTAAATTGTGCTGGAGGTGCTCTTCTGTGGGATCACAGAGCCCCCCTTTACTCCCACACATCAATGTGCTTTAGGTCCTCATCACTTGTGCTAACCACTGGAAACAGGTAACACCCCACCGGACATGCTGTTCTGGAGGTGCCCTGACCCAGTCATCTAGTCATAACAATGTGGCTCTTGTCAAAGTCGCTCAGATCATCAGGCTTGCTCATTTTTCCCTGCTTTAACTTCAAGAGCTCACTCTTCACTTGCAGCCTCTTGTAACCACCCCCTTGACAGATACCAGTGCACTGAGATCATCAGGGTTACTCACTTCACCCGCAAGGGGTTTTAATGTTGTGGCTCATCAGTGTGCTACACTGAATGACATTTGTTGCAATAAGCGAGTATGAAAGAAATGCTACACTGTCATAAATACATTTATGAAAATGCTCAAACAGTTCGTGGAAGCTCAGAGTACCTTGCGATCCCTCCATTTAGTGTGGCATCAACAACATGTTCGCTATCGATGCGGAACATGAACACTGCCCGGTTCTACAAGGAAGAGAAGAAATGCTCTCAGCTTTTGGAAAAGATCATTTTAAAGAAATACAATTTCTGCTAAAAATGTTGCAGCAACAGATATTTACCTTAGACCTATAGATCTTCTCCTTCCTGATGGCGACCTCATTTCGGAGGATGGTTCCATTGTACTCAATCACCATTGTCTGTTTTTCTATGTCTCTAGCAGCAAACAGCCCCAGGCCCTGTGAATATATCACATAAGCAGGTTTTCATTTAGTCAACAGAAATAGAAACCAAAAGCATCATTCTCACTCTGACAGTTTAAAAGGAATTTAAATCTGGTCGACTCACCTGGATGCGGGAGCGGCCCAGATAGACGTTGGCTCGCCACTCACTCTTCATCCAACGGTACTGGGAGGACCTGGGGTGCACCACCGGAGGCTTATTATGGGGGGCGCCACCTTCTCCTTGGGCAACATTCTGGTTAGACCTGGCACTGCTGCTGGATACAGCCTGTGGCTGAGGCCTTTATTTTTAGAAGGGAGGTGGAGAAGGAGAACATTTTAATAACTCTGACTTCTTTACTTTGAGACAGAATGTTACCAAGAAGGTAATTTAATGTCAACTTCAAACAAAGTTACCTTATCACAACTGAGGTGTAGGGAGAGCTTGCTTTTGGCTGAGCGCGGGCACAACCAGCTGGATTGAACATGAGAGGCAACTCCACAAGAGGGTTGCGTCCGTAACGGAATGAGTACCTGTCACAAGCCTCCACTCCTGGGAGCTGAAAGCAGATGAAAAGCATCATTTAGAGATTTGTTGATGTTTTCAAATTCTTGCAGCTGATGAAATCCTCCAAAGTAGGTACAAACCGATTCTGTGATCTTGGCGACTGCAGGAACTGTGAGCCCAAACAGATCCTCTCCTTTCAGGTAAACAGGAAAGAGCTTCAGAGTGCCTGACTCAGCTCTTTTCTCAGCCACTGGGCCTAGCACCTTATCCCAAACTCCTAATGATGAGACAAGATCATAAACTGGTTAAAACTGTTTCATCAGCCACAAAAAGACACGCTAGTATTTTTTTTTTTCCTGAGGGCAAACCTTTAGCAGAGGTGTCAGTCAGGACCATGTCTTGGTAGCCCTGTTCGATGACTCTGATGGTAAACTCTGGTATCCCGTCTCTCTCTTCAACGGAACAGATGTAGCGACAACGGCGATTGCCATGGCGCATGCTCCAGTAAATGCGGCAAGCTTCATAGCCAACTGGAAAGATGGCTGTTGAGGAATGGAAGGACGCCATCTGTAGCGGTGTAAGCTGGCCGATCGCATGCAACACTAGACTGCCTACCCGAAAGGTATAACCTAACTCGGGCTGTTGTACAGCCGTGGCAATTTGACGCACTTCGTCTCTCTGGACATAAACACGCCGGAACACGGCAAAGCATCGCAGCTCGTGCTCCAGAGCTTGTCCCGCTGTTCCCCTGGGCCTGTGGGCATGGCAGAGCATAGTCTTATCCTTGAAGAAGGTGCACTGAGCTTGCAGAGCACAGGTGAAATGGTACACATTGGTGCAGCGCAGGCGGTGGCAGCCGCTGGTGGCTCCAGTCTGCTGACAGTAGGCGCATCGTATCGTTTGACCACGCCGCAGTGCAAGCTCTACGTTGATGAGGGCGCCAGCTTGAGTCTCGTACACCTCAGTCGACCACAGGGCACAGTTGAGATGAACCCACACATCGAGATCTAGATTGAGCAGCCTGGCAGGACCATCAGTCATCCCATCTCCAAACTGATGGCAGAAACAGCAGCGTCTCTGGTCCTTGAGTGACACTGGAGGGCGCAGGGAGGCTCCAAGCTTCTTCAGGAGCTCATCAATCTTATCCTCATCCGGGAGCTGCGAATTCCCTCTTGGCACCACCACCTGGACAGTCCATTTCCTCCATCGGAGTCCTTTCTGTCTCTTTCCCTGGTGCCAGACATCGTGGGACCTTGGCCTGGACTTCAGCTTCACTGTCACTTTGAGGGCATCGGATTTTGCTTCAGTCTTGGGTGTCTCACTGGCTGAAGGGAAGGGGATGGGAGGTGTAGAGGGGGGTGACTGCTTTGGCTGAAGCTGGGCGAGACAATGGACATCCAGCGAGGACATGTTGTTACTGTACTGGTGCTGAGTTTTAGAAAGGCTCTCCGTTTGCTCAGAGGGTGGGAGGAGGGACACAGACTCCTGGGAAGATGACAAGGGGAAAAAATATCAAACTTAAAAGTCTAACGCTTTTTTAAGACTCAGATTTCTCAGAGATGTGCCTGGGGTACAGTGGTACAAACCTTAGTTTCTGTGGTTGATCTGGACTGCAGTGGTGGTGATGAACAGTAGAGAAGGAAGCAGTTGTGGCTGCAGAAGACCAAGTCGTCTTCAGATTTCAAACGGCCTTCAGATCCCTAACGGGAAGAAAATCAGTCCAAGTTTGAAGAAGCTCAATTAGGAATGAGGTGTAAGTCAACATCTGACTAATGGAAGCCACTCAAGGCAAAGCGATGTAGAAAAATAAATTAGGATTAATGCAATATTTAAATAACCTAAACACTCTAAAGAGTGAAGTCACAGGGGATGCTGTTTAACCTACTAACTGATCTGAAATGTATTTAACTCCATTAGGAAAGATTTACATAATCAGAGCATATGTTCAGTATTATTGCAGTGCTGTGCATATGAATATATTGATAAGTGTGGCCCTTGAGGCTGAAAGGAGTTTTAATACTTTACTCCCCAACGTAAAAATCTGGTAAGCCAACCAGTTTGTAGCTCATATAGTAATCTCACTATTATATGTATACATGACAGCGAAATGATCCAAATTTCTGACAGTGGGACTCATTACACAAATCAAAGCTATAGTCATCAAGTTAAAACAAAAACATAACTTCAACATCTCAAGCAACAATAGTGCAAATTTGCATTTTGTACAATTTCACAGCTGTAAAAAGGAAAGGAGCTAACGTTCGAGTTCTCAGATAACTTTATCAAAAATTCACATTTTAACTAGCTCATCGGGGCTTTGGCTTGGACACAGTCATCATTATAAAAGGTTATGTGATGCATAAATGAAAGCTTTAACTAACTGCTAAGTTCACAGACTGATGAGTCATGCTGTTGGCTTTTATTGACAGCGGCATGCAGAATAATTTGCAGGAAGGGGCAGATTTACTTAAAAAACAGCAAAGTCTGCACGTATACATCGAACGGTATGTAAAAAAAATTAAGATGAAAGGAAGGAAGCTTCTACTGCAGTACTCATTATTCACAATGAATTACTACCTTAAGAGGTTCAAGCTGTAAAGACAGAACAAGAACAAGTTTGAATCTGAAGACTCTTAGACTCTGTTTCAAAAGGTGATAATTGAGAAACTGTGGTACCACAGATGCTGACCTGCATCTATTTATTTAAATAAATAAATAAATTACTAAATATAGAAAAGTAATCTTTGTTAAAATATTAACGCGATGTGTCATCTTTGACTTAATGCCTTTTGGAAATCAGCTCATCTTTTACTTGTGACAGAAATTTTGCTCAGGGGCAAAACTGTCACACGGCACTATATTAAAATATGGTGTACTTTAGTAAACGCTGTTAGATATCCGAGCCTTTTTGTCCATAAGAGCTGCTGACGATTAGCAGCGATTTATTATCTGTGGCCTTGATATCTGAGTAAGAAATGGAGAAGCACTACATCCTCAGTCCATTCAGGCTTCCTGTAAAGGTTATAATTTCAACTTTTAGCCTTTATTTGAAAGGTGGTGTGCACAATTAATATATACATGACTGTGCAGCCATTACATCTGGTACCTTCATGTGAGCAGGGAGGTCTTTGATGGCTTTCTGCACTCCATTTCCCAGAACCACCACCTTACAGTGGCAGCACCACTGGGGTTTACATCCAGGGCTGCCAGGGATCTTGTGATCAGGTCCTCGAGCTCCAGCATTGCCTGATGTAACAGAAAAGTGATGCAAAATTAGATTCATTTTTAACATCTCTGACAGTAACCTACAGATGACTGAATCTTTAATTGGACTAAACAAACTTTAGCAAAGAAAATAAAACAGCCATTATAGAATTGGACTGTAGGCTACCTTCAGCCCCAGATAAATAACGGTACACTCGAAAAACTGTTAAAAAAATAAGCGCTCCTCTGGATGTTTAAAGGGAAGTGATTAGGTATCGAAAGAGCGTTGCTGAATTGTGCATTTTCACCGGGAGTGATTATATTTAGCTTAAATCAAACATGACATTTCAATTACAGGCTGTATTACTGCACCGGGTGGAATCAGAGATGCTCTTGTTTAATTTAGTTTTATTCCCTACCTGGGCTGTTGGGATGGAAACGGAAATGATGTGCCTGCTGCTGCTGCATCATCCCCTGTGGTCCACTGGGCCTGATCATTTGTCCCGGCCGTCCATGCAGCCCTCCACTGTCTCCTTGTCCATTGAAGAGCATGGAAGGCCGTGGCTCCATGCCATGTGGGCCCACCCTTTGACCGCTGACCATAGATAGGGGCCCCCTATCTGGGGTGCTGCTGACCTCATAACTGCTGGGGATCTTCACACACAAGAGGTCTGAAATGGCTGCCACCACACCTGTAATATTCTGAGAAATAAATAAAACAAATAAACAGAAGTTTAGAGCAATGCAAATTGTCCTCTAAAGTTGTCCACCACAGTCACCCAAGAACTCCAAGTAAAAAGGCACTTAAAGCAGTTAAATATTGACTTCTGTATTACTCCTCTGATTTAATATTAAGAAGTGAATCTCTTAGGAACTAAAATGTCCTTGTCAGCTGATTTAAAAGTAGTTTACTTGACCATGTAAAATGAAATCTGCCAATCAAGTAGAATAACTAAGTTAATATGCAACTTTAAATGTCTTGCACATGTAAGAATTAACACAACTTGAATAATCCTAAAATAATGTGTGTAGAAAAATTAAGCTATTATTTTAAGAACTCTGTAATTTCTTAGAATTAGACTTTGATTAATAAAAAACAAGCATCCTCCTTAAAACAAACCCTTGCAATAAATATCTTTCTCTTACTGTGTGGCCAGATTATGCACTTGTCTGATATGACATGGAATGAGAGAACTGGGAAAAAAACAACATGTCAGATTTTTGTCTAACCTCAGTAAATGTAAAGTATTGTTACCTCAGCTGCAGCTGGTCTCAGAGTGATAGCGACAGAAACCATCCCTTGTTTGGAATCATTAGACATAGAGCCGAAGGGGGAGCCAAAGAACATCGAAGAAGGCTCAGTCTTGACATCCTGCAGTTTGATCTGGGTCCCTAATGAATTTAAAAAGGAAAGCATTCTCAAAAACTGCTGCACTGTTCAAATTTGATCATACAAAGACGTGGACAGCCGTCTTCCACATACTTTTATGCAAAGTATAAAGGATGCTGATGCATATATATTCTGCACATGCACACTGAAAACATAATGGAAAGCCTGTGACAGGCAGAAAAGGAGCACCATAGTTAAGTGTGCTCAACATCTCATTTGTGGAAGATGCAAAGCTGGTGTGTTTGTGTAAAGTCATCACTTTGCTAAATTTTGGCCTTTATGTTGAGAATGCTGACCCCTGCAGACCTGGAAAGATTATCACATTTGCATCAAATGGACCCTCGAGGATACACTAATGCGAAAACCATAAATTTACCATGAATTTAATTTTAAAGCCATGAATTTAATTTTAAAATAACTAAATAAATAAAAACAGATATATGTGTTTACCTTTCCCATCAGGTGCAGGAAGCATGGGGAGGACAGGAGACAGGCAAGGCGATGGCGGCTCTTCCTTTACCAGAGACAAGTCTGGGTAACGGCTGATCTCCATGCCAACCACGCTCTCGGGAGATGAAGATGGAACAAAGCTGTCAGGTGTGTCCCTCTCCTTGCAAGGCTCCTGTCCTCGATTACTACAACAAGGAAAATAAATAAATAAATGAGCAACTCTGTTAAAACACTGCAGCCCAAATAAATCATGAAGTACTATTTTTTATCCTTTACCTGAGCTCTTCCTGGTTGTTGTGAGGAGGTGTGGGAAGAGAAGCTGGAACATCCACAGTTTTGGGTCCCTGAGCGATGGCCCGGGCTAGCAGATCTTCCTCACTCCTAAATGGAACATGCAGCGGCTTTGGGACCAGGCCCTTGGAGACTGCAACAGGAAAACAAGGTTAATATGTATGAACGCCTCCTTCCATTTTCTCCTCATGTTTTAAGATTATGGAAACACAATCGGTCAGCCCATCTTGGACCTTTATGAGTGCTTACCCATAGCAGCGGCTTTGCTGGCCAGCTCTTCGGTTGTGGCAAAACCGTTGATCATTTTCTGTCGGTTCACAGGTGGTGGAGTGGGAGGAAGAGATGCCGGCGGGGTCGGTGGATTGCTCAAGTTACTCTGCTGTAGAAGTCAAGTGCAATGCAATGTCAGGCACACAGTGCCACAGACACACTTAACACCCACCCACCCTTTGTTTATCTGGTATCCCCTTAGTAAAGCAGTAAGATCTCACCTTGTAGGCCAGCTGGGAATAATAATCAGAAACTCCATCTAGTGAGGCGCTGCCAAAAGTACCAGATAAAAGGTTCTCTCCATTGAGCTGGCCACTGCCGTAGGGAGCAAAATGGGCAAAGTTGACCCCAATCAGAGGCTCCATGAGAGGCAGCAGAGAGAGCTGCTGTGTTAGCAGAGACAAACAGACCAGTGGAAGGTTAGCAGAGAAGTCAGACCAGATATATTCTTGCACAAGCCATCCTGACCACAATCACTGAAATGTCTTTAAGTATTTTTACGTCAAATGAATCTTACATTCTGCCTTCAGACTATAGGCTTTCAAGCACTGTTACTCCTAACAACACACGGCACCCATCAATTGGAAGAGGAGCAGGTAAAAAAATACATATATATAAAAACCAACTTACCTGTTTGATTTGGGTCATTACAGAGTCTGGTCCAGTGTGCATCAGTTGCCTTTCATCTCCTTCCTTTTTCCTCTTCTTGTAGCGAGAAGCAGGTTTTTCTCCTGCTTTTGGTGCTCTCTTGTTTCTCCCTTTCTTCTTCTCCTGCTCGGGGAGCAGAGGTCCAGGAAAGTCAGGGGTGCCATCTGAGTATGCCTGGAGGTGAGACAGAAGAAGATGCTTAAAAAAACCCCAAACAAAACATGAGTAAACTTAAAATTACTTGAGCACCATAATGGCTTCAAGTTAGATGTTTTCAAACACATAACTATGACTCATTCATATTCTGACAGCTATGATTCATTCTAATTTAGCTATGATGAGCCTCCCATCTGAATCACTTAGCCTGCAAATGACTCACTATGCTGATCACCCCCTCGGCACTCTGTAACTATATGACTAACAAAAAAAAAAACTGACCCCATTGCTGTCCATGGAGCTTTGCCTCAGTAAGGTTTTGCAGTCAGTGGGTTCCTCCTCCTCTGAGCGGAGGCTTTCCTCTGATCTCTGCTGAGACAATCCAGGTGGAGGTGTACTCTTGTTCTTCAGAAGGTGCTTCAATAGTTCATTACCAGCTTCTCCCTTGTTTGGACTCTGCCCAGCAGGGAATGGAGACACACTCCCTTTGTTACCCTCTTCTTTCACAGAGCTCATTTCTGGGCCAATGGAACCTTCTTTTGGCCCGTGACACTCACTGGCATCAGTCTGCTCCAGCTTTATGTTGTTGAGGATTCTGTCATGTTCCTGAGCCTGCGCCTGGGCCCTCGCCGCTTCTGATGACAGAGCAGATTGTCCAGATTGCCCACCAGAAAGTTGCCGTTCAAGCTCTGAGTGACTGGGGGTGGAAGATCCCAGTAAAGGGGACCTGGACAAGTCCTGATCTCCAAAGAGATGCGGATTTCTGGTTGGAGTAGAGGAAGTGTCTGAGACACATGGTGTGAGAGGGGCTGTAAGGTCTGAGTGGGGAGTGGAAGGTGTCTTGACTGAATCTGCATCATCATCTTTCTTCTTTTTGCGGTTCCTCTTCTTTTTCCCTTTCTCATCTGGGATGATGTTGGAATAAAGCTGAATCAGAGACTGACCTGAGCCTGGAAAGTTGGACGGTAAAGGTGTTGACGAGTCACCCCCAAACGGTGGACCCTCACCTGGCATCGGAAGCATTCCTGGTCCACTGAACTGACGAGGCCTGGGCTGACCGTGAGGAAAGTTTGGTCCTTGCAGAGCAACATTATCAGGCCCCATCTCTGGTGGCATCATGCCATTGCCCATCATGGCTCTCCTCTCACCCTGCATAAATGTTCCAGCCGCTGAGCCCATACCAGGCTGCATGCCCTGCTGCTGAGGAAAAATTGGTCCAAGTTGTTGTTGATGTTGCAGAGGAGGCCTCTGTGGCTGCATGAAATCTTGTGGCAGCTCTGCATTAAAAAATGGCATTTGAGATAGTGGTGCCATGTTCCCTTCTGATCCCATCATCCCTTGCTGCTCCATTTCCATGCGGTGTTTCAGTGCTCTTTGACGTTCAACTTCCTGCATGAGCTGCACCCGCTGTTTCTCCTGCTGGTCCCGGAGCCGTTCCCTCCGCTCGCGCTCCTGGAAGCCTTCACTGAATGGGTTGTTGTCATCAAACTTCACACCACCTGCCTGCATGGGTTTTATGGGACCTGGAGGAGCAGGTGGTGCTTGGGGCTCCAAAGGCATTTGAGAGTGCTGAGGTACATTACCCACTGGCATCTGAAACGGCTGGGCTGAATTTCCCATAGGTACTTGGGGAGGCATTATATGTGGCATTCCTGGTCCTCCCATGGGCATAGAAGCACCGGGATGCCAGCCAGGTGGTGCGTTGGGCATACGTGGAGGTACATTTGGCTGGCCGGGATGAAGCGGCATCTGCATCATGGGATTCATAGGAGGCTGGACCATCGGTGGGCCACTGGGCACCATACCAGTGGGGCCTGGCACCGGGTGCATCCCAGGCATCATAGGTGTCATATTGTTTTGCTGCTGTTTTACTCTGTACTCCTCGATCAGTTCAGCATGCTCCTTCTGCTGCTTGCGGATCTGAGACAAAGTAAAGAAATAAGTTATTCTCAATAAATTCACAAAATAACTTAATTAAATAACTAAATAACTTCTTTTTAAAGTACAAATTTTAACTCAGCCAAGTGCACTTATTTCACTTTTAGAGTCAAAGAGGGTTGCAGTGAAGACATAAGACTGTATGTTTTGGTGAAGAAAAAGCAAATGCCTGTGTTTTGTGTCCTATACCCACAGAGAGTTTGAGTAAATGCAACTAATATTTCATTCTAATTATGCCTGCTCAAATATAATATACAGCTAGAGATAATACCTTGCAATAGAAGACATCATATTTTTTAAAAATTGAGTGAAGGTAGTGAACATCAAAAACAAAAGGCAACAATTGTGTTTCTCTTAGATTACACATGTGTGAGTGTTTCTCTTTCAGAACATTGAACACTTCAAGTTTTTCTAACCTTATTCAGTTAGATATTATTAAAGCATTACCCTGTGTTTTGCTTTAATATTTGGAAAAACAGTTTGGATGCAGGTAATACTTTAAGTATTCAAACTCTGGTCACAGGATTAAAGAAAGGACAGTGCTCATGCCAGTCTCTGTGAGGAGTGGGGGTTTGAGAGAATTCAGTACTAGAGCTTGACAGGCCAAGCATTTACCTGCTCCAGTTGTTTCTGCACTACACCCTGCTGCTCTGTGACATGTTTGAGCTGCTCAGCATCCTCCTCAGGGAACTCTCTCCCTGCCTTCTTAGCTGTTCTCTGCTTGGCAGACAGGGCTTTCTTCGACTTCCTGTGAGCGCCGATCTTCTCTTCCAGAAACTTCTGCTGCATTTGAAGTAGTTGCTGAGTCTCCTGGAGCCACTCTTCATACTGAGCCCTCTGAGCATTGTCTGAAAGAAGAAGGTAAAAAAAAAAAAAAGCTCTTTTCTTAGCAATCTTGGCAACATAAAAAACAAACATCTTAATATTTCTAACCTGAAAAGACTATAAAACCCAGAACAGTGAGGCAGCAGAGATTTTGGAAAACTTACTGACAAATCCAGGTCCGAAATTTGGAGGACTTGGTCTTGTTACTTGTGTCAATTTTCCATCCTGAGATAAAAAAAAAAAACAACATTAAAAAGAAGGTTATAACAGATAAGAGAATTATACAGTTTAACCCACTACCCCAAAAAACCAAGAAAAAAACTCATTCATGTTACCTGTCCAACAACTTGTGGAGGAAGTGGTGCACTTTCAGGACAAGGTGGTGCTGGACCAGGTGGAAATCTGTGACACAAAGAAGTCATTCCAGTCAATTATGTACACTCCCCATATAATCATCTTATTTTCTATGCACTATAGAAAATGCATTCTTGTGGAATTCTTACCTGTTCATGACCATGGGAGGCATTCCCATGTTGTTCTGAACCATGACTTTGTTGATGCCTTTAAGGGCAACCATTTTGGCTTTCATGATGGGGTCAGTGATGGCATCAAAATCTGCAGATTAAAACAATGACTGTCAGAAATAAACACTGCAAAAATGTGAAGAAAAAAAAACAAATAAAAAACACACACACACACACAAAAAAAAATAATAATAAAAAACCCCCCCAAAAAATCCCCCAAAACAAACCACTTAACTTAAAGTGACATCTATATAAGTGGTGCTATAAATTTATTTACCAATGTTGGGGAAGAAGTCGCTGCTTGAGCGCTGTCGTATCATTGCTTGCATCTGCCTCTGCTGCTGTTGCTCCTGCCTCTCCTGGTCCAGGAGGTCCTGCAATAGGAGTGGCTGCTCCTCCAACAGAAGAGGACGATGTTGGGAATGCTGGCCCATTGCCTGGTTTAACGCTGCCTGCTGGGCCTGGGTGAGACCGCTCTGGTCCACTCCAGACGTCAATCCAACCTGATGGTCTGGCCCAAAGCCACTCAGAGGAACCTCTCCTGCAGTGACGGTGTCAGGTATTGTTTGACTCATTGCAAGTCCAGAGGTATGTTGAGCATCAGCAACTTGGTTCTGCTGGGCCATGAGGTTACCTCCTTGATTGACAGACTCAACAATTGGGTTTAATGATTGCTCTTCAGGCTGCTGCTTAATGAGTAAACTAGACAGGACTGGGGTAGAGTCAGAGAGCACTCCTTGCTTATCGGAGATTAAGGTATTTCCAGCAGTTTGCTGGTCTAGTACATCAGGTGGTTGTGGACAATCTTTGACCTCTGCTTTAATTTCCTGCCCAGGAGCCAGAGCAGCTGAGTCCTTATTTAAAGGGACCTCCAGCTTGACTTCAACTGCAGACTCCTCACCCATAGTCTCTGACTTTGCCAGTACAGATGTTGAACTGGAAGAAGCCCCGGTTCCGCTGCTTGTGCTTTTGTTGATATCTGTAGCATCAGTATTGTCATCCATAGGATCACTGAGATCCAGCTCCTCACTAAACATGTCTTTCTTGATATCATCTAGATCAGGGTCTGTGTAAGCAATGATGTCAAATTTCCCAGATGTCAGGAAGTCATCAAGGTGTAGGTCATTGGTCTCTAAATCGAGGTCTTTGCCATCTTCAGGATCCAGATTTAAGTTTTCCAAGTCAGCATCTACTAGATCTTTTACCTCCACATCCTCTAGATCTTTGACTGCAGATTCTTCTGTATCCAGTTTCTCCTCCACAGTTTCTCTGCTCGTCACTGAGACAGTCTCACTCTGTCCAGCCGGGGGTGCAGACAGGATCATGGAAGCTGACATATTTGGGGTCTCATTTGAGGCAGGCTGGCTCATGGACCTCATCAGTGGAGACTGTTTGAGTGTGCTTCCTGGAATCTGGGTTTGATGATGAAGATTGTCCATACTGGCAGAGAGCTGTAAATGGCCAGTTTGGTTAGCCATAGGGTCCATCATTCTGGGCCCCTGATTTGGGGGGAACCTAGAATCAGGTGCTCCTGGAAAACCTGCAGGCCTTTGGTTCTGGAAGTTGGGATCCAAATGACTTCCTTGCATGTTGGCAGGAGGGAATGGCATACGTGGCCTGTTTTCTACTGCTCTGTGCCGCAGTTCAATAAAAGGCTGGCCCATTATGTTGTGCTGCTGCATTGCCATACCACGAGGTGGGAAGTGCTGGGGCATCCCCATAGGGTTTGCTCCCATGTTTTTCGCCATTTCAGCAGACATGGACCGTCTCATTTGAGGAGGGACATCTTGCATTGGGTGTTGCCCCCTTGGAAAGAAGTCTTGAGACCCATGAGGTCCTAGAGCTCCAGGTGGAAAAGCAAACCTGTGGGGGGAAGGATAGAAGAAAAAAAAAAAAAAACTTTTACAAAGACATAAAAGGAAGACTAAAAATTGTACAATCATGTGATATTTATTATGGAAAATTTGAAACACAAAAAGTAATTAAAAGAATAACAAAACAAACCTTGGTCCCTGATGTCTCAAATCTCCAGGATGTGGGCCGCGGGGCATTTGACCTTCATTAGGAAAGGCTACACGCTGATCTCCTGGAAAATGTCCAGGAAACCTCATCGGCCCTCTAATAGGTACTTGTCCAGGATAAGGCGGAGGAGGCCGGGTGAATATTTCCCCTGGTTGAGTAGGGCCCTCTTGGGGCCATGGCCGTGGTGTTCCTGGGGTTATGTTGCCAGGAGGCTCCTGAGGGCCCCTCTCCTGTCTGGTGGCACTCCTCTGTTGCTGCTGCTTGATGATTAGTTCTCTAATTCGTTGTCGCTGCAAGTTTGAAAGATTTAAGAGTTTTTAAAATCATTTTTAGCCGTTCAAAGAGTTGATTTGGGTCTTTTTTTTTTTTTTTACATAGCTACTGCACAACATTATTTTATTTGAGATTCCTTGTAGTTTTGTGTATGTCCATATTTTGTCTGGGACAGTTGTGTTGAATATAGTTTATAAATAGGCCTCTATTTTCAAGAGGACACTGTAAAGTATAAACAAACACATGCAATTATATGTAAATTATTTAATTTGTTTTTTTTTTTAGACTGAAAATAGTTCAAAGAAATCATAGATCCTGCCCTAATTTACTCATGAATTTAAGAGGAGAAGCAATAAAGTAGTTATAAAAATAATGTCGTAATTCCTTAAAAATACAGGGAAACATGTCACAGGAAATTAATTTAATTTGTAACATGATCGGGTATACAAGAAGAATCCCATATTACATAAAAGTATAGATGGGGAGGGGTTTAAGAAGAGACTGAAATGTGCATTACACACTTTAAAAAAAAATTACATTTTAGTTTCAAAATGTGACATGTTGTCTTTATAGTATTTTTACTTGATTGGGTTTTACCGATTAAAAAGTCATTTAATTTTGTTTTTCTTTTACATTTTACACAGCATCATAAAATGTTTTAAAATACAGGGTTATAGAATAAAATTAAAGTATCTGTCTGATACTTACACAATTTCTGAATATTGTAAATATAGTGATATGTGTAGTTTTCTTATTGTTCTTACCAATTTGGTTCAGGCTATTAATAATATTATTAGGATTCAGAATACAACACAAACAGTGTTCACGTACCTGTCTGAGTCTTTCATCGCACTCAGCAAGAGCAACAGTTTGAGCCTCTGACGCTGAAACAGGAATTTGTGGATTGTTGGACAGTTGGACTGGGTCCTGAAGGCCAGCTCCATTGTTACCCACAACTGACTGATCTTTCATTTCCATTTTTTCTGACTGTGGACGAGGGGTCATGGGTGCTTGTTCAAATGGATCATGGACAGGTGTCTGACTTGGTCTTCTTGAGGGTGACTGAGTAAATCCATCATCTGAAACACTAGGGTGTTTTGGTGTTTGTAAGTCTGGGTGAGGGAAGGGCTCTTGAAGTCGGCCTTGGGGTGGGGAGAAAGGATCCTGGCTTCCCATTGGTCCTTGCCTTGGCCCTTGTCTGTTAAGCCCATCAGGACCAGGCCTCGGGGTGCCTGGAGGATGGCTGTAAGGATCATTCAGCATTGGTCTTGGGACTCCAGGCTGAGGAAACATGTCACTACTCACTGGCCTTGGTGTTCTGGGTGTACTGGTAAATGGCTCCATTGACCCCCTCAGGCTGCCTGGTGACTTAGAAAACCTTTCCCCCACAGATGGCCGAGGAGTACCTGGTGGCTGAGCATAAGGGTCCACTGAGTGGGAAGGCGACATCCTCTGTCCAGGGTGAGACTGATGAGAAAACTGGTTCATTCCACTAGGACGAGGTGTAGCTGGAGCCTGCGAGTAGGGATCTGAGGATGGGCTGGGGGTGTTTGGTGGTTGACCGTAGTTGTCATGGGGACGCGGGGTGCCAGGGGGTCGAGCATAGGGCTCAAAAAACGGTCGAGGTTGAGCACCTGCTTCATTGATGGATCGGTGGTTAGCTGCAGGCTGAGAGAAAGGGTCAGCAGCTTGCTTGCTAGGACCAGAAGGCTGGGCAAAAGGGTCATATGTGAAGTGGTCAGGCCTTGGAGTGGAAGGTGCATGTGCATAAGGATTTCTTGACATTTGAGTAATTGGTGGTGGCTGAGCAAAGGAGTGCCCCTGTGGGTGATGCTGGCCCATCCTGGGAGGACTGGTAAAGCTGTCATTCGCTGACGGTCTTGGGGTGTGTGGAGGCTGTGCATAGGGGTCAGTTTGCTGATTCTGGGAGAATCTGTCAGTAGGATGTGGGCCTGGTCGGTTGAAGTGATCCTGAGCCTGAGGAGGGGGCATAGGTGTTTTAAATAGAGGGACAGAGCCAGATTCATTGCTTCCAGGTATCGGTGTCAGTAAAGGTCTTGAATAAGGGTCAGACAATATCATCCTGTTCTGGGTCATGCGCTGATAGGCATCATTTCTTATCATTGGCCTTGAGTATGGGTCTCTGCCAGGAGAACCCATTGGAGGCCTTCCTTGAGCAGCTTGACTGCCCCTGGGGGGACCCATGGGCTTCAGAAAAGGGTCAACTTCACCAGTGGGCCTTGGGGTGTCAGGAGGTTTGGCGTAAGGATCACTGGTCATTGATGTGGGAGAGCCAAAAGATTCATGAGCAGGAGAGGGCCTCCCTCTGTCCTGCTGCTCCATCAAGGAGGTGGGTGATTTACCAGATTCCATGGGCATTCTGCGACACGCATTTGGTCCAAGAGTTGGAGGTCTTGGCGTCCCGACCATCTTGGCATATGGATCCCATGGAGATGATGGTCTGGAACCAGAGGAACCTGGTGAGAAAACTTGTGGAGACTGAGGTTGGGAGGAAGGCCCAGAGGGAGGGGGAGGAGGGGGTCGCAAGAACACATCCTCTGAAGGACCTGAAGTGGGTGTCCCTGACAGGGTCCTGGAAAAGCTCTCTTTCTGGTTGACCTGCTGCATAGGGGACATGCTGCCATTACTGGGCTGGGAGGCTGGGCTTTGGTTACCACTGTTGTTGGCGTCTCCCTCTGAGTGACTAGTTTGCTGTTGTTGTTGCTGTTGCTGCTGTTGTTGTTGTTGAAGTTGTTCATTCTTTACTTGCTCCAGTTTCTGAGTGGCTTCAATTTTGGCTTGCTGTTTGCTTTTCTGCCTCATTTGCTGTTGGATGGACAAAGTGAAAAGGTGCATTAGACGACAAAAGGGGTGCATAAATTATCAGTCTCATGCCAAAAAAGAGCTGGACCTACTAGCCACCAATGTCATCAGGGTTAATGTGGAGGATAGTGTAGTTCTTTAGGGGGTGTTTTACTAAACCACCACTTCTTAGCTGTCTTAATATAAAGTGGACCTGCCGCTGCATTCGACTGACTGACTTCATTGCATACACTCTTACCTGTCTAAACTTCCACTCTTGTTCATGCTCTGACTCTTTTGGTTTCAAAGGGTCTTTAAACAGGAGATCTGTGTCTAGTGGTATGTTGGGATCAAACACCTCAGGGGGCTGTTGCTGTGGATGGTGCCTCTTCACGGTCTCATTCGACATCTGGACTTTGTTGATGCGCAGGGCTGCTCGGTTATCTCTTGCCTTTTGCTAAACAGCAAATCAATCACAATTGAAAAACAAAACAAAAACAGATTAGAGAAAATTAATAAACACAAGATTATAGAAAAAATTAAAGGTTATCCATGTAGTCCCAATTCTCTGTAATATATACTTACACTATTACAAACAATAGTATGCAATACTGAATTAGAATTATTTTATAGCAGTAAAAATAATATTTTTATGATATGTAGGCATTTGTTTTGGATGGGACTGCCATGCTTAATCCTTTGGTTGCATAGCCTTTACATATTGTGCATGGAGCATGATGAAGGTCTACTTCTTATTGTTAAATTAGGTATTTCAATAGTTCTCAACCAGGATGATGTATCACAACTGCGGTTTTAAAACAAGATTGCAAGTAAAAAATACTGGCAGCCACCTGTGCTCCCTCTCAGCCTCCTAATAGATGCACCTATGGCATAAATGTGAAAAGCCTACATGATTTTCAGAAAGTGGACCTCTGACCATGAGGTCGAGGTCACTGAGATTGAAACTAGTCTACGATGTATATCATTCTTGAGTTATTGTGTTCTCAAAATTTTTAGAAAACTTTAGGTCTGACCTTGACCTTAAGGTTGAGATTACTAAGATTCACACTCAATTTTTAGTAGATGCATCTATGTATGGTATCAACTTGAAAATCATGCGTTGCTCCATTCTCGAGTTAGCATATTAAACATATTCAACAATATCCCATCAGGCTTTTACAGATGAGGGGTAAAGTGTTAACAAAAACAACCAAAAAACAAAACTAAACTCGCCAAGCAGAGACTCGGTCTTTGAAAGGGGCCTCTATCAGGTAAAATGGCTTCTAGTAAACTTAATTACAGAGGCAATAGGGAGCTTTAATTCTGAGCAAGACTTCCGCTGTTAATTAGTTCATCTGAGAATGGCTGCGTTTCAAACTGGTTTGGCAAAAGGCAACCGGCCAGATACACGAGTGTGCCTTTTGCATACTAGTAAGTCTGTGCAGCTACTTTGGTGTCCTGCATTGTTCTAAGTGTACTGTCTTTGATTTAGCTGAAACTAAATGGGAAAATTGAATCATTGATCTTACCACATATGGGGCCCTGTCTTGTGAGCTAGCTTTCCTCCAAAGTTTTGCAATTTGCTTCACTCTTGTAGACCAGTCTAGGAAGAATAATGGAGAAAGTTGTTAAGTGAACAGCTCTCAAAGCACATACAAGGTATGGTTTGTACTGTATAACCTAATGCAGTCAGTATTAAAAACAATAACCAGAAATTAGCAGAAATAACAGGAATGACGATGTAAACAGGACCATAAAAAACACAAACACAGGAGAGAAAATGGCTTCAAGCTTTAGAGCCATATACCAACCTGGGTATTCTTCTTTAAGGTTGGGGAAATTGATATTAGTATATAGTACAGGAGCAACAGTGGCTAGTTCTCCAAGTGTTTCCTCCTTTTCCCACTTGAGTGTACTCCTTTGGGCATTTGACATGGCTTCAGTGTCCCCCTCGGGCAAAGAACCAGGGGGTGTAGGGCCAGGGCCATGGGCAGGGGTGGGCCATGGACCAACTGCCTCTCTAGGCATCTGATTAAACTTTCTTTCCCTGTAACACAAAGAACAGAAGCTCCAAAGTTATACTTTGCTGATTTTGCTGAGTGAAGAAAAGAAAAATGCATTAACAGTTAAAAGGGAAGCAGGACTTTACCTCGGATTGTCAGTGAAAGGCATACGGTTGAGGGGAGAAAAATTTTCTGGGATGCAGGGCCCTGCTCCATGATTTGTAGGGAAGCGTTGGTTTGGTCCCATCATACCATTAATCATTGGCATCCTTGGAAACATGGGATTCCCTGAACACAAGATTTGCAACGTGAAGTAGATGCAGATTTTAAAACATATTGTAATTTTCTTTGATCAGGGCAAAGTGACTAATGGATGTACCTGCATTGGGGTGAGGCATGCTAGTGCCAGGTGTGGCAGGGAGGGGCCCTGGACCCTGGGGGTGAGGCACCTGTGGTGGAGGTGGTTGGCTCGTGCTGGGGCTCAGGACTGCTGTGAAGAGATCTTCCACATCCTTTCCTTCCAGCTCTGAAAAAGTTTGACAGCTCAGTGTTAACGTATGTGTGTATGAAATATAGTAAAATACGATGTCAGAGAACAATCCATTACGACTTTAAAAGCAACCAGAACATTTATCATACTAATCTTTATAACATTATATTTGTCAAATTGGTTAGAACACTTGATAATAAGTTTAGAGGTCAGTTATGCTGGGTGGGAAATCACTGGACCAAACTTATGTTTTCACAAGAAGGATAAAAATTACAAACCTGGAATTTTGTAAAGTTTGCTGAGAATTGATTCTGAAAGAAAGAATCAACAAAAACAGATTATTATTCATTTTGAAGTTCCAAAGCAAAGGGTCTTAAAGTTGCAAAGCAAACTTCTACTAAACAGCAGGAGAATAAGAAGATGGGTCTAATGCACAGAAACTTTCCACAGAACTAACGTTTGATATGTTCTCTGCTCTCCCAATGTACTAAAATGCCTGATAAATATTGAATAATTAGTTAGCTGATGGTTACAACAACATTACAGCTGTTTTACTTCACCTTTGATGGAAACTGTGTGACCCAAAATCAAGAACAAAATGTTAACCTTGGCCTCCCCATTGGGGCTCTTCATTTCAAGTTCACACAGGACGTCTTGTTTTCCTAAATCCCTAACAATGCCTGGACTTCGTCATCGGTGCCTGTATCACAGAATTTCTTGCGTGTTGTTAAACCGAATCACAATGAACTAAAACCAAAAGCAACAACCAACAATGGTTCCTAATCCCTGTGGGAAGTTCCCGTGTTAGAACTGTGGCTAAACATGGATGCCTGGTCTCCCACACTGACCATCAGTAACCATTTTGTCCAGCTCTGGGCTGAGAATGCCGTCCAGGGGTTCCTCTGAGAGGGTTCGAGGTGTCCTCCGGCCTGCCTGAGACTGGGGCGCCACTGAGGAACTGTCTGCCAGGGGCCCAATGTCCAGACCAGCTGTGGAAACACACAGTCATGCAAAAACAAATCATAACACAGACACACGTGCACACATACACAGCAACCAACAAAATACTGAGTAAGATCAGAAATATAGAACTGAAGTGAGAACATGTTTATTGTCATAACAGCCTGTGGAATACAACCAAGACCAAAGACTATATGATTACAGCTCCTTGGGGTTCCTGGATTGTTTTAAAGGAATGTTTTAGGATCTGTGAAAGTTCAGACAGGTCAGACTAATTCTGATTAAAAATACACAAAAGTCTGAAGGAAAATACTGTTCTAACCCCTACATTAGCCTTCCATTTAAGACATTTCTTTTTAAAAGAAAGCCATGGAGCTTCTTTTGAAACATTTCTTTCAATTTGAATTACATAAGAATTTATCAAAGCACGACTACCAACATAACACACTTCTGTCCAACTAATGTCTGACACTTTAAATTATTTCAATAATTTCTTCTACACAAAACGAAATACCAATACAAGGATGGTTGCAAACATTGGTTGGCAACAGCAGTACGAAAACTAAATTATATAAGCCCTTAGAACATTTCAGACAAATAAAGTATTTCTTTTTCTTCTTCCAAAGAATGAAGGACATGAACTGCAGATGCTTTCTGCCATAAAGCCACAGGAATGAGAACTGAGGATTTCACCTTCTTCGGGAATTGGAAGGACATTTGCCAAGGCCTCTTGTTCTAAACTGCTCATTTCTTGAATACTAGGATGTCCTTGCCAATTTGTTTCTCTGCTATCTTGGAGACATTTTCGATTAGGCAGATAAGAACTTGCGTTAGGGTATAGGAGGTTCACAAACAAAGACCCGCACACCATAGGCGCTTGAGTGAATACCGTGCACTGTGTTAGGTAAGCACTAAGCAGTTCATGAGTGTTAAAACAATCTGAAATGGTTGAGAAAAGGTTGGTGTGATGCAGCTTGTATACATGCACACTTAAATAGAGACACACAGACACTGTAAAAGGGGGAGAATGCACTAGAGCAAGGGATTAGTAGGCCAGAGCACCCTTACCAAAAGGAGGAGGTGAGCTGTCAACCTGGAAGGGGCAAAAATCAAGACCTACAAGAACCCAAAACCAGATCAAATGAGTGGGGGGAAAAAAAATAAAAAAAAATAGTGAAGACAGCATAAGCACAACACACTTTAGATGATGCAAACAAAAAAAGAAAACAAAAAGGTGAACAAACAAAAAATATTGTGATATTAAAAAAGCAAAAGATTGTTTCTGTCTGGGGAAATTTCTAATTGAGGAGTGAAACGATTTTATATACCCACGGCCAGGTGACTATTAATAAAATCTTGCCACTGTGACTGCCTGTGAGATACATAACGCACCAGAGTCATTGCTTGGCTTTCCGAGCATTCCCAAGATGTCTGCATCAGTGTTCAGAACATCAGATAGATCAACTAATGGTTCCTCAGACGTCTCTGTAGATGCGGGGGAAAAAAAGGAACAAAAGAACAAAAAAAGGAAGAAAACCAAACTGTCACAAATCATAATTGATGATGATGAACGGACATGAATGATAGTTGGAACCATCTGTTTGAATGCCTCATGTAGAATTTGCTCTTAAAAATAAACATTAAAAAAATGTCACAAATAAAAAAATAAATAAAACCCAAAATGTACCATGTCAAATGTATCTTTCTGAAGAATGTACGGTAAAGAATAAGTTTAATTATATGAACTGTAAGGTTTTCTATTTCATGGATTTCGTCAGTGAAGGCCTTGACTGATGTGAGTCATTCGACTTCTAGCTTTTTGTCTCTTCTAATAATTTTCTATTTTTTTCCTTAAAAAGTTGGATTAAAAATGTAATAAATAAATAAATCACAATTTTTTTAAGTCACAGTTGTCAAGGTTCCAGCATTTTATTTCACTGAACTGTTAAAACTGCTGAGTTTCTTTCTTTTAAATGAGGCACACCACATTCTGAATGGCAAGAAAAATCTGCAACCTACTCAGGAATCCAGTATTTATTACTGTCACTTCCCAAGTCATCATGATGCCTTTAAACACAATGACAGCCTATTAAGCAAACTAACCCTAGTTTATGACAAATTTGTCAAACCAAACAGTAATTTAGTAATAAAAATCAAATGTGTCTCTCCAAGAGCCAGGTAATTACTGATTGTGAAGAACTTCATAGACGCGTGTTTTGTTTGATTCCCTGCAAACCTAAAAACCTACCAAATGTCCAGATATGTGGACAGAGTGTATCAAGTTTAGGTATTTAAACAGGCTGGAACAAGACTGAAAATTGAACCAGCAATCATACCACACTCCCGTTCACCTGTCAGTGAAATGGTGGGATTGACTGATTTCAAACACAATCTAAGTCTACTTCTGCTACAGTCATCAGTCTTGGACACATCTATTTGACTGGAGTGCAGGAAGCGGCTAATAACGTAAAGCTGTGGTGCAAGTTACAAACTATCTGCACTGCGCTTTAAATAATAAATTAAACTACTGTTAGAATACTGGCAAACTTCTAATCTTTAATCTTATGGCAGTTTATTTGATAAAAACCTTTTCTATTTGGACTCAGTCCTGACAACACACTGTTATTATTCAGGATATATTACACTTTTGCTTCTGGTTGTGCCATCCTTGAGGTCAGTATGAAGGGCATTTACCATTTTTTGAAAAATTTAGAGAAAGATCAAGAGAGCAAGACACACACAGTGAGTGTAGCAAGGTAGAGCGAGCTTGCAAAGAGAATAGAAACTGAAACTTTGCTGTACTGACTTCACTTGTGGAATTGAAGTATTCTTTAATTAGTTTAGCTTTAGTTGGAGCAGCAGTCGAGAGTCTGAATGCTAATTATCAGAGATTAACCTTCAGCATTTTGGTCATGTATGAATGGGGGATATGCAATTTGAACATGTGTTCAGTAAACATGTTTCAAACCCATTCAGTTCTGCTGAAACGGTTAATACTCTCATTGGGGCCAAGTAAGGACAAGGGAGACAAATTTCATCAAAACTTCATGCAACATGGACTATATGCTGTTTTACCCTTTCCAAACACCTGCATTGTTTCTTTAAAAGCACTGGCCAAGTTCAGAGCATGCTCCGCCTTTGGTCATATCAAAAATTTAGTGCAGTACAATGCTTTGAGTCAGTGAATCATTACATCTCTCACTGTGGAGAACCAAAGTAATTGTATACATACGTGCTGCTGCTGGTCTGGAGGGAATGGATGTTGTTGATGCGCTAAGCAGAGGGTCTGATGAGGGATCCAGAAAACTGCTAGTGGGATGCTTCCTCTCCACTTGGCTTTGTCCGTCTTCCAGTAATCCTGATTCGACCCCCTGCTGCCTGCTCTGCTTGCTTTTGTCTAGCAGGTCTTTTCCAAAGAAAGCCTCCTGAACATGACAACACAGGACACCAGCCAGTGTCACCTAATTTTTCTTGACACCATTCTTAGGAAACCATCCGCAGCCATTTAAACCCCATGAGAACTTAAGTGAAACAGAAAAGCTTTGAAACTAACAGCGAGGTTACTGTTGGCCTCACCTTGTCAGGCCAACCTCCCCCAACCACTTACACCCATAAGTCATCTGCTGTCCTGCTGCACTGAGAAACTAAAAGCCCAACCTGGTGCTGTCTTAATAACTAATGAAATAAGCTTCTGTGTTGGACCTTTAGGTTAGACTCAATATCCCCCCGTCACCCCTGTACCATGGTGGGATAAAGAGCAGCACTGACAGCTGCCGGTGGCTTAATGCATCACATATCCATGTTTTAGCCAACACAAGGTGACAGACAGATACTAACTGGGGACACAGAGCCTTGGAGTTAAATCCATGTTAAGCCTTTGTCTGTCAATTCACAACTAAGATAGGAGCCGTTTAAAGGGTATGGTCAAACACATCTCTCCTCTACTATGAGTATCTTTAGGCTTTTCCCCTTTAAATAATAATAATAAAAAAGGCCCACAGAAGGGGCAGTGAACGCAGTAGTTCTGCAACTGGTTTCAAGGCATTGTACTTGGATGCACTTGAAATCCCAACCTTCCCAAGGGTGAGATAAAACACATTTAAAATAGCCATTTCGTGACATGATCAGACATTCTGCACAGGAGAGGAACATTTGTACAATAATAAACAAAATATTTATATCTAGTTTTTAATTAAAAATCAATTTAAAAAATTTAAAAAGAACAAAAAAATAGAATCAAGAAGTAAATCTATGAAATACATTCCTCCTTAATAGACTGACTCCAGATTTCTCCACAAGGTTAGCGTGATATAAAAATGTAACAATATATTCAAATTCAGTATATACAAGCTGTTAGTTTGCAGTCATGGTGGACGCTATCATGGACGACAGACCTGCAGGTAGGTTGGAAATGCCTCCTCCAGTTTTGTCTTCTTCTTTCGATATCGTTTCTTTATTTTTTCTGGAACTTCCGGTCCGGGGGGCGTCTCATCAACAGGAGTATCCGGCAGTGCCTCTGGCCAGCCTGTAATAAATAGAATAAGTATAGCCACTCTCTTCTAGTTCTACTGTTAGCTCTTATTTTGAAATACAGATTCACATACAATTCTGGTGCACAAACCTTCATCTTTTCCAATGAGATTCTCCGATACAGAGCCAGAAGAATCCTTCCTGCAGAGGGCTCGTTTAGCCTTCCCCGGACCTTGGCCTGGACGGCTCCTTTGACGGACCATAAACCCACCGATGCCTTGTAAGAAGTTATAAGAAATATATTTATAATACATATAAACATCGTTGCAGTTATAAAGATTACTTAATTTTCAGTATTTTAAATATAGACTGTCCATTGTATTCAGCTTTCGGCAGAGAGGCCGTGAGATGGCAGTGCTTCGCTACAGCGTCGGACATGTACTGCACCATTTTACGCTTCAGAGGAGCTGTCTCCTTCAATCAGGTGCCCTACCCGGCCGGTACGGTTTCCTCTTCCTCTTCTTGCCGCCGTCGGCCCCCTTGGAGTCATCTTCTGCTGGCTCTCGCTCCAGGCTTGAGTCAGACTTTGCCTCACAATCTAGGAGCTCCGCCTCTGTGAGAGAGAGACAGAGCGCCCAATGATGGTGAGTGACAGCCTTGCAACAGAAAACATCCCAGCCAGGCCCCTCAGCACAGTGCCAGGGTCAATTCTTTGTGAACTCCTCTCAGTGGCAGAACATTAGCCTGATTGAAATTAAGTTCACCGGTCCCATTAATCAGGACTGTAATTTCCAGTGAGGCTCCACCTTTTTGTAATCTCATTCCTAAATGGCCTGTTAAAACATTTTATTAACTCTGAGTAAAAGGGAGAATTTCAATACATGTAAGTAAATATTATGCTAATTCTTTTACTATTAACTCTGGGAACTCTGGGAAAAGCTATGCTTTTTGGCTAAATAATAGTTTGGCTAAACTGCGCACTGCCTCCATTTAAAAAAAAATTAACATCATAGTTGGCTACAAAAAAATAAGAAACACGATTAATTAAGAAATTAATTACAGTCAGAGTTTATAGTTTTTATCCAGATTTGCTTCTGCAGCCTCTCTCCCTCTCGTCCACTGTCCACCCTACTGTGCAAATTCACTATGTATTTGCTCAGATTAGTTCTCCACACTCAGGACTCTCTCCTCAGTTTAGCTATGGTTTTCCTGCTGCTCTACACAGCCAGCAACTTTTGTGCTTCCCCCTGTGTCCATTCCCACACTCCCCTGCTTTGAATATCCCATCTGCAATTATTCACCTTTTATCCAATTACAGTTCCCTATACCTTTACTCATTAATCACATCTAGCTAGTTCTGGCTTATGTTATAGCAGCCTTCACATCAAAATACAATATGTCATGTTGCTAGGCAACATGGCAGCGATTGCAATTTTACACTGGGGTTAAAATGATATCTTTGGCTTTTCTAGGCATTACTGCTAGTATTTTTTTTCTTTTATCCTACACAACCAAAAATGTACAAAACACTGGCCGTCTGCTACATATTTACACGTATGTAAGTACATAAATGCAGAAAATGTGATAACAGGGTTAAAACCTTGGATAATCATCTGAAAATAAAAACGCTTCTATGAAGACATGTACCTCTGTTGTCCTCCATGTCTTCATCACGAGAGTGCTCTGAGAGGGGGTCGACTGGAGCCTGAAGCACTGCCACGCTGTTCTGATTAATGATCTTCAACTTCAGTTTTGGTTTGGGTTTCCTACGCCGTGATGCTGTAGCAGATAAGCTCTGGAGTTGGCAAAGTCCTGACTCTGTCAAACAAACACCATCCTGCGTGTAGGTCCTTGACAGATCTGAAACGACCAAAAAATGTTTTTGTGTAGTCAATAAACTGTAGTTGTGCAAGAAAAAAAACAAAACAAAAAACCCCAAGTTGATAGTTTGTTTTCTGTTCGTGTTCTAACAAGTTGTGACCTTACCAATTTCTTTAGCCTTTGTGACAATCTGTGTTACTGGTAGTGGCTCAGTGGTGTCTCTGATCTTGGTCACAACTGCAGGAACACAACATAGCCGCCATTAAAACAAACAAATGTCACAATTATGGTGTGTTGATTTTCTATTTTTGTTGAAACAACAAAATATGTTTAGCAAAGTTATGGTGCTCCCACCTTTAGTGGTCTTGAAAGTGCGGCACATTGTGCAGTCAAAGCTGCTGTCTGCAGCTTTCTCTATGTCTTCCTCTGAGTGGAGACTTTGACATGACGCATGAAACCACCTTCGTACAGAAAACAGGTTTCGATAAGAACCAGTTATATTTGGAAAATTAGTTGAAACTGATCCTCTCAAGCTGATAGGTTTGTAGAAAAACTACACACCTGTCACACTGGCGGCACTGCACGATGATTGTGCCTTCGCTGTAGTCCACCAAGCAAATTGGGCATGTTGAAAGGCTGGCACAGGGAGCACACAGAGTATAATTATTCTGCCACTCACACCTTAGGCCTGGGGTGGTGGCACCGCACTGCGTACAGGACACACACCTGCGGGAGACAGGAAGGACGGAGGTCATTTAACCCAGGTTACTTGAAAAAGGATAACACAGTTTTATCTGTGCTGCAAAATCCCTTCAACTCCCTACATTGTCTTTATGATGCTAATATGAAAATATTTTCTTTGTTTCCATCACAGTCCATAAGTTCACTTCTTGTTTCTTTGTGTATCTGATAACGTACAAATTTTTTTAAACAGACTTAAGCAAGTAAGCATTACAAGACAAACAGGAAAGGGTAAAACATGGTAAACTGCCTGCGCTGCTTGCAACAATAAACATGTTCAGTCATTTTCAGTAATTACCACATTAACGTTTAGTTTTAATTTAAATTACTGCCTGTCTGAAGCAAATTTTGGTGTAATGATCATAAAGCTACTCACCACTTGCACTTCCAGCTGTCCTTGGGAACATTCTGCAGTGGAGGGTCCAGGCAGTATGTGTGGTAGCTAATGTCACAGTCATCACATAGCAGCAAGCGGCCAGGATCTGTGGCCTGACCACAGGCCTCACATACGGTACACTCCAGACAGCGCCAGCCTTTGCTTAGCACCACCTTGGTGATCTAGGGGGAAATGACAAGGGGACGGTTGCATGTAGTTCAGTTTGCCAAATCCCATTTCTAATGTACAAACTCAATAGCGACATACTATACCTTAATGCCGACACAGAATGGATGGTAGCACTGGCCGCACTGAGCACAGGCCAGAAGACGGCCCTCTGCACCAAGACCAAAACTCCCACACACCACGCACATGTCCTGAAAAGAAAGAAAGACACTGTGAGTTTCCCAACTTCCCAAAGCAAGGGTTAGAAAAACCCCTAACACACTACCACTTAAAACAAAACAAATGAAATCAAATAAAATCCGCAGCTGCTTAGTTTCATTTTTGCAGAATAGAAATTCCTGCCTATTGTCAAACTTTTTGTCAAGTCTGCTTGTCACATACAAAGGTATTTATATTTTTTTTTTTAGAAAGCTGTTGTACGAGACTGGCATGGTGATGTGCTGGTCCTTAGCAGAGTTACATGTTGTAGGTATCTACTGTCACCAGGGGGCAGCGTCAAAATATGTGGACCAACCCATAATTTGGGCTGTTTTTGTTATTGTTTGTGCAGTTGTTGTTCCTTTAGTTTAGCTACTGCAGTGCAGAACACAGATGTGATAACATACATATACAATAACCATCTTCTCTACAGTGAAATGAGACTCAATTTAAAAAAAAGAAAAAAGAAAAAAAAAGAAAACTGCCTACTGCAGCCATTTTGGAGTGGCTGTAGTTCAGAAGGTAAAAAACAAAGTCATCTACTAATTGGAAAGTAGATGGTTGGTTGGTTGATCCCTGGCTGCTCCAGTCTGCATGCCAAATATCCTTGGGCAAGATACTGAACCCCAAGTTGCTCTACGATGTGTTCACTGGGCTATGAATGAGTGTGAATGTTAGCTAGAATGCACTTATATGTAGAAAAAAAGTGCTTGTGTGAATGGGTGAATGAGAAATATTGTATAAAGTGCTTTGATTGTAAAGTAGAAAAGCACTATATGAAAACCAGGCCATTTACCATTTTCTAAGCTTGTCATTCACACTTCATCATATTTATTTTTCCATTTTTTCCACAACGTCTCTTTTTTGTCAGAGGACTGCATGCAAGAATGACAGTACTGATTGCATTAAGTGTAGAATAGCTGCACTGATAAGCAGCACCTTAGCGGTCTTCTTAAAATTGTCTAAAAGTTACTGTACTATAAAACAAACCTTGTAGTTTCTGCTTACTCCAAAGTCTTGATAAAAATTTGCAGAAACTGTCAGCAATCACTCATACTTTACAGCACACAAAAAACATCAGCACACAGATATGATTTGGGGTAGAGAAAGTAAGAAATAATCAAATTTCAGTGTGATCCTGTGTTATATAATTGACTGCGCTTCCTGCAGGCAGCTGGCAGTATCTCCACAGGAATTAATGATCTCCAGTGGGAGAAATCTTTTTAAGCACAGACTGAATAGCAACCCATGAATTTTTGCACGTTGAAGGTCTGAAATTCAAAATGAAACATGTCTGAACATTTATGTGTAAACATAAATAAATAAAAAACACACCTGTTTTAGCGTGAAACTATCATTGCTGGAAAATATGACCACTGTGTTATGCATTGCATTCTCCTCTTCCTCCTTGATTGGGTATGGGTTTTCTATTGTGGTGACCTGCATATAAGGAGAAAAAACCCCACAAAATAATCAAAGTGTGACAAACAAAGATAACACTGCTTGGAATATTTCATTAGGGTCTATAGCTGAAGGGAAAACTAACACCAATTTTAATGTAGTGCAATATCTCAAACAGAAACAGCACATACCCCAGGGTTGATGCTGGGACTCACTCCATTTTTCCCTCTGGCCCTGCCACGTCCTGCTCTACCTGACAGACCAGCCCCTCTTGGCCGCCTCCTTCCGGGAAAGCCTGAGCCTCGCCCCTGTAGATAAAAAGATCAAAAATATAAGCTCTGAAAATGACTAACACAAACTAAAGCAGGCAGGCAAAAGCGCCAAAGTTGGTTTTACACTTGCTTTCGCAATTGATCGGTAGCCAGAGATTTAAAGGTTTCTTTTACCCTCTGATATGTTACGTGGATCTTTTTTACTGCCCAGAGAGGTAATGATTTTCTGGGGCATTGTTTATATGGATGCAAGCTACTACTGAAAGTACAGACTGCATGATGAGTAATTTACCAATTGCAGTCTGTTAGTAATACTTGGCTTTAATGTGGTTTTTAAAGGAACTGTCAGGTTTTTTTTAAAGGGTCAAAACTACATTTCGAAATATGTAACATTTGACTATCACGCAAGTGCTCGATATGATGAAAAAAAAAATCAACCTGGTTCTTGACATTTTGATAATTCATGGAAATGACTGTTATTTCAGAGGTACACTTCAATTTCTCCCAGACAACCAGCATGTGAGAAAGTGAAAGAGGCCTATGAACTGCTGTTAAAACAATACAGAATCCCACTCTGCCTTTGGCACCTTTCTGACAGCAGGCCTCTGCCTAATCGCGAATGCCTGACTTATGTTTAACTGAACTTCTCAGTCCCTGCCCCTAAAATCCCACAGTTGGCCCTGATCCCAAACTTAGGTCCCGCCTATTCAATATTCCTCCTAATAGGCGCACTGTATGATGGTATTTAACCTGAGTTACACCCCCTACCAGAGAGTACAAATTAACCCTTACCCAGTATTGCTAAGAGTAATGGCTATCACCATGGCAACAAACTGGCTTAGACTTCTCACAGAGTCAAAATCTGAGAGGAAAAATGTACTTTAATAAATACAGCTACTTGAATGGGTTTAAGTACAACACAGAGAACACATTAGTGCATTGCTGACAAAGAGGAAATGGAACACTCAATGCAAGGATCAGTCAATTATCTGAGCTGATATTCAGCTTTTTGTTCCTCCTCTCACCAAGATTATCTATAAAGCTTTTTTTTTTAAACTATTTTATTTAAATATCTTGATCTAAAAATCTGTTATATTTGCTCTCATGTAACTTAGATGTATCTGTGGTGACCGTTTTGTGGTCTCATTGCCCTGCCCACAGCTCACCGTTTGGTTAAATGTAACACTTAGAGCTACTGTGCAACAAGGCAGGTGCAAGGCACCTGGATTCTCATCAGACTATGATCACAATCACAAGAGAATCCATCTTGACTAGCTTTAAGCTTTGTGACTGTACCTGAAAATTTTTCCACCAAGTCTCAACCTTTCAAACTGCTGTACTTTCTCTCTTTGTATAATCTGTGAACCTCTGAGCTTCTGTACTGATATGATTACAATAGGATAAAGACAGACACAATTGTATACTTGTGCCTTTAACCCAGATATGGTGACAGCAACACAATGCTTTAGCTTACAAAAATCAAGAGGTGCACAACCAGCCAAAGCGCTGCCAAAATAGCCGCACGCGCCAGCGGATGTGACATCAAGGGGGGAAGCGGTGAGCATAAAAGTGGCATTAGGCATAACATAAGAGACTTGTTTTTATTGACAGCCTGCACGGTTTACTTTGGTATTCTTTACAAGGTGCCAGGAATTGTCTAATGAAAGTCTAACCACCTAGCCAATAAAGGCACATGATCCCTCAGTGCAAATGGTAGCTCTTATTCTGCCCTCTAGCATTGGTGAGCTCAGCATAGCAGCAGATGAACCCTTTAGCTTACACCGTATTGCCAAGACAGGACCTTCACTGGTAGCTGTAGCAGCTTCCTTGGGAAGAAGCTACGATACAAGGTCCTCCACAACAGTAGCCTGGCCATTGAGCCAGTGGAAATTGGTTAACAGAAACTAAACATCAACATGAGAGCAAGATGTTTGTCTACAAGCAAGTAAGCAAGTAAGACATGGCTCTGAAGGATGGGGGGAAAAAAAAAAATACCTATATGAACTGGCGAATAAATGTAAAATACTTGACTGACCCAACTGGATAAAATCTCCACGTGATAGCTTTTTTTTTTTTTTTTTTTCACGTGATAGCTTTTGAAACCCCTGACTGCGGCTGGTTTTTCCTCTTCACCAAGCACTGTACTGTACGGTATGTTGCTCTGATGGTTTGAAGTTTGCTTTTAGACTGATGTTGCTAAACAGATGGGTTCATCAAGTATTTCTTGAGAGGAAAAAAAACACTTTCTAGATTGCTCTGCGTAAGGTCTGAAATTAACACCAAGAACGAAATGTAGGTAGATTTTCTGCAAACAGTAAAACAATACTTCTAGTCAGATAATTAAAAAAACAAAAACAAAACGAACATGCTAAATGTGTCAAACCTTGCTATGTTATAGGGCCCAATGCCCTATAACATTTTTTAACTGTTTTGAGGTTTCTCTCTCACACTCACACATATTTTTCCACACCTGTATTCTGCAAAGGTCTGCTCCTACTGCATTTCTGATTGGCTGATTGTGACATTTATGTCTAACCCTAACCATCTAACTATAATTATCTCTGGGGCGTAAGTGGAGCCCTGTTAAATAGCGCGTATTGCTGCAAATAGTGTACTCCCATGATCTATCAATTACAACAAGAATGTCCAGTTTTCCAGTTACATTAAACATGTGCCAGGAATAGTTTTAGTGGTACAATACAGTGACAACAACAAAAAATACAACTTATTTGTATTACAATAGCATAAATAAGAGCATTTAACAGTTATGCATTGTTGGTATTACTCTAAATTATTTTTGCAACAAGTTTTAGCCACTGTCTTTATTCTGCAAATGTATATCCACTTCAAATGTTGTTTGTCTCCAGCTTTGAATCCAAGTGCATTTGTTCTTTGTTTTTTTCCTCCTTCACCCAGGATTATACAGCTGCTGGCAAATAAAAAGCCTTGAGTAATGCATTACCGTCACTTTCACCTGCTTAACGGCTTTTTGCTGTGTTGCGAGTATCTACATAAACAAGGTTCAACTTGAACACAGAAAGCAAACTATACAGAAGCAATGTAACCAGAGACAACAAACCAGTAGACACAGCTCCTTTTGTGACATTAAATTCTTGCGGTGCACCTCTAGTTGGTGTTTTCTGTATCCTCCACTTAAAATGTATTTTCTGTTCTTAAATTCAATGCGGCAATTGAGCCCTTCCAAAATTAACGTGCAAAATAGCATTACAGTCTGCTAACAGTACCCAGCATTTAGAAAAGTTTGAGTTATTTGTGTTACATTTTAAGTTTTATAAAATGTTGTGTACCACATTGTTTGTCCTGTGTGCTATTAATTGATCGGTTCCGCTAAGATAATAGGGGTCCCTGCACTACACAGCGCTTCTCATAGATACAGCGCTGAGAGCTACAGTACTGTGCAAAAGTCTTCAGCCACCCCCATTTCTTTATATTTAACAAGGAAAATGGCCATGGCAGAGCCTCCATGTTTCTTAGATGGCTATGGACACTTACTGGTAAAACAGTGATTGTCCATAGCCATCTAAAAAACAGCTCTCCTGACCTCCTCCAATCATACTGACAATGATCTAAACCAAAAACTTCAAATTTGGTTTTATCACTCCATCAGACCTATTACAGCTGATATTTAGTTCAGTTCTTGTGTAACATTGTGTCCCAGTTTCCCTTCCTTATAAATGGTTTGTTATCATCCTTCCACTGAGACCATTTCTGATGAGACTTGAGTGAACAGTATATTGATCAACTGAACGGCAAGATGCATCTCTTCAGGTACAGTGCCACGCTGACCCCCTCCCCCCCCCAAAATTTCCTAAGAACACAGCTTTGACATATTGTTCCCGTACTGTAGAAACTTCCTTTGCCTTGTCACTTTCCTTTTGTTCTCCACTCAACCAGTTTCCTCAAATGTGTTTTTAAGGACACACTGCATACAATGCAAGATATGCAAAGATTTTAGCTAAAAGCTAAATCATTTTGTTGGTGCAAAAATATGCCCGAAAACCTGTCATCTTTGACAAATACAATTTAAGATACAAGACACAATTTAAATTTGATTCTTTGCTAAATTGTCTGCTGTGGGCATACAACACTGGTTCATCCCATGAACCAGTGCCTTTTTAAAATACCTGAATGATTCATAGGTCAGTGTTAAGTGGCTTAATAAACAAAAACATATGGAAATGGTCAGGTACAAGCACTAGACTGAAAATAAGTGAAAAAAATCAGCCAATGTTCAAAGAAAAGTTTAAAAGAAAATCACAAAGGCTGGAGAAATATAGTTCATGACCAAAAAACAATAAAAAAGTCTGGCAAAATATAAAGAAATGAAGAGGCTGCTCGAGAACGGTATTGCACATCATGAATTTCGGCTTGGAACCAGAATAAATAAAAAATAAAAATAAAATCCTTTTCAGCACTATACCATACCCTTGATTACGCAATTCCAATCTGTAAAAGCACAAAATTATCTTGTTCGTACTGAGTAATATTTCACTTTCACCCTAAAAACATCATTAGTTTAGTCATTGGTATGTGACTACTCCTCTCACTTTAAGATTACGGTAACTGTTGTTGTTGGCTTCAGTACACATTAGTGACATTCAGGAACACTCAGGGAGTGCGCGTCACTTTGGCAAACAGAGGGCTAACAGAGGGCAGCTGCTGCCCTGCCGTCTCTGGTGAGCCATGGTATTTACCACTCTGATGCTCCAGCCGGGACTGCCAGAGGACTGCCTGGTCTTTAGGACGTCCCAACCCTCTGGCTGGTCTGGTGACCAGGACAAGGGTGAGCTCACACTGCTATGGGGACTCCATGCACCCTAAGGTAAGGAGGGGTGGGTGAGAAAGTGAGAGAGGGAGAGAGGGAGGGAGGAGGGCGACAAAAGTAAAAGAAAAAAAATGCAGCAACTTAAAAACCAAGCCAGCAAAGAAACAAAACATACAAAGAAAGATGTTAGAGAAATGTAGTGAGCTCCTACTGTAGCCATTTGGGAATCACTCAATACACACCCAAACTGTGCAGAGGTACAAGAGAGCATCTGATATGCCAGACTAGAAAGAGGATGAGTTATTAGGTTGCATTCTCTGTTAAAGCGAACCCTTTCATGCACATGAACTTAAGAAGTATCTTTGGAGAGCATCACTGTGTTAGTTGCTTTTCAAGCAGCAGAATTTGCCAGGGGTATCAGGGCACCATGAAGCAGGAAAGGAGGCCCTGTTACCTCTTGCCATGACAACTGAGTATGTTTGGCATGTTGACAAAACAGGGGCACTGCGTCAGTACCTCAGTAGACGAGTGCATCAGATAAAAGCATGCTAAAGAGAAAAGCAACATTTTTTTTGGAAGAGATTTCCTCTGGCCTTGTGTAAGAAATCAGTTGGATTTATATGTTGATTTTAGAAATTTGATCTATGTAGAAAGAAACGGTGCCAACTGAGTTAGTCTGCCCTCACTGGCATTATTTACAATGTATTACAGTCATGAGTGTAATTAATTTTGCTGACTGTCACCTTTCAGTTTACATTATAAACTCTAAACACTAATATTATAAGATTAAATGTTTTTTTTTAATAGCCACAAGTCACTCAATGTCACTGATGGTGTAATAATGAGATAAATAGGATGTGATAATGGCAAGGGTCACTGCAATCTGTGATTTGATGAAAGCTCATCCTCAATAGGACAGTGACAGATGTTTGCAACATGGACATGAGATGAACAGGGAGACTAATTGCTATACCAAAGGTGGAATATAGCGAGGGCAATCAGGAAAATGTGATTTAGCTCTAAAATTGCAACTCCTTTAGAAAATAATACACACTCAACTCAGATTTACATAAACACAGTGACTAATCTTGTGGTGCACATTAATGTAAAGAGAGTGCAAGGAGCGGATAGAGTATCATTCACTGTGGTGTTCTAAAATTTCATTGAAAAACATATGCGTAACCCCACAATTTTCTTCAGCTCTTTCATCCCAACATAATCTAATTTCATAAACCCACAGGACACACAGGACACCAACCCACATAGATTTAGGAGTGCACAAGAAACAAGCACCAGTTGCTAACCTACATTGATCTGGTTTATTAGTGGGACAGGGAACATCATAGAATCAGACAGACAGGGACAGAAAAATCAACAGTCGCTGTGACATGATGTTCAGGTTCCTACCTGTTTCACTCGTGGTCTCCCAGGAGAAAACTTCCTCTTGGTGATGGCTGGCTTACCCATCCCAATTTTGGGGGTGAATGCTATGAGGGTGGTGGTGGGCATTAGACTGCTGTGGTCACTCATTGACGTTAGAATCTGGGTCTGAGTTAGTTCTCTGGGAGATGTCCCTCGGGCCAGAGGGGAGGAGTGGGAAGGTGAAGAAACCATTTCAGCTAGCCTTTCCACTGTTGTTTTAAGGGGTTTCTCCTCTAAAGACAAACTGGGAAATGGCACACTTGGCTTCTCCGGTGTAGTGTCCATCTCTTCTGATGTAGAAGCGGAAGGCTTAACAGTCTCTGCCAGGTTTCTGTGAAAAATACCCTCTCTCCTATCACTGTTAAGTTCTTTTGGACTAGTTTCCAGGAAAGAACCCCTGACTACATCCATATTTGAAGGCTGGGGTAGTGAGACTACCATCGGTTGGTCCGTGAAGGGTACTGATGCAGTACCTGGTTCTTTGGTGGTTGAGATGATGGCCTTAAAATCCTTTGTGCTGGGGTTGACCATGCCCTGCTCAGGGCAGGCCTCAGTATTTGCTGGTTTGATTTGTATTGTGGTGTCCTGTGTCTGTAGTCCCTCTGTAGAGTGTTGGGCTGGAATAGACTCCTGGCTCAGAGTCACTGAACACGCAGGACTCTCTGTAGATGCAAGCTGGGCTCTTACTGCTGGTTTTGTTTCTGAAGAAGAAATTAGGTTATTAATGACAAAGATTTAGATTTGATAGAGAATCTGCATCTAAAAAAAAAACATTGTCACATTATTTTCTCTTTGATAATAAACCATAAGCATTGCAGTTAAGCAAAACTTAATAAAAACTATTTAGATACAAATCAATATGAGTTTTCACTGCGCAGATAAAGTGGTAAATAAATAAGCTGCCTGTACAAACCTGGTTTGATTTCTGCTGGAATTTTGACAGAAGGTTCAGTAACCTGCCTCTCTACTATGACTGCTCCCACAGAGATTTCTAAAAGACAGATTCAATATTAACAAGATTAGGTATAAAATATACATCACTTTATGAAAAGCAAGGATAAGACTCTGGAGATATTGTGAACAAAGTTAAAGTGGCTAAAGAATAAAGAAAGCAGCCCATATGCACAGGATGGATTTGGAAACCCAGCAAGAAGACAATTCTCTAAAGATCATGCTTCCACTAATTCTAAAAACACTCTCAAAATCTCAAATCAGTTGGTAAAAACAAGCAGAACTAAACAATGATATAGCTTCCTGAGACAATGACACAAATATCACTTTCTTTCACTTGTGAAAGCACTGTGAGAAGTGTGTCAGAAGAGTTGATTTTGAGTAACAAGTGGTCACAGTTTAAAAAAACCACGAGGGAAGCTTGTATCACAGAGTACATTTTGGTATTAATCTAGACTCTCCTGTTTTCTCTCATCTCTTTGGTTTTGTAATGTGTACTCTCTTTGGTTTTATAGCAGAGACAGCAATGCATTTGACTAGTCTGGTATGAATAGAACTAGTCATTGCTGGCTATCAAGAATCCAAACATCGAGCCAGTATTCTGCCAGACACCCTCTGACAGTACAGATAGCCTAGTCTTAAGGAGGCGCCCACCATTTCAATCCACAAGTTCCCATGTCATACTGATCCTGACACACACATGCACCTGCTACGCATCTCTGCCAGGGAAGGGAGTAACCATGACAACCAACATCCCAGGGTCTGTGTGCTCTGGGCTCATGACTGTGCAGCTTGCAGGTGCTCATCCGGTGCTGATGCCAGAGAGTCAATTAGAGAGATGGGCCTCCAACCATCTCCAGCCATCAGCTATTGACCAAGCTGAACACGCATTCACATTCATATTAACACCCTACTTCCTATATCTCCTACAGTGAATAAGGTGATGGTTTAGATAAACACGCAGCTCTGATTAATGCAGTAAAGGCCTTAAGTCAGGCCTCGCCTGCATTCACAGAATGGATCTAACAGCATCTGTCAGTTAAGTCACTGTAAGCCTGTTGTTAAACCCTGAGGGGTGGTGAATCCTGGCAGGTGATGAACAGCTCCAGTTAATGACTTTAATTGCATTACATGAGTGGGCAGCTGGCAGCATAGTCATCATCACATATTAAAAAAAAAAGGAAAAAGTAGGAAAAAAAAAGAGCATAAATTAAGTACAGTTTAGTTCTTTTTTTAAAGTGTCCTATTAATACCAAGTGAAAAATTATAACTGCTCAGTTCACCTGATTTCAGAGCCTTTAACCCCAAACACTATCTTTTAAGTAAAAGGGCTATGATGTGTTAAGAGAAGTGTAGGAATGATACTGTTTTGTGTTTACTGTTAACTTTAAAAAGTTAACAATTAAAAATGAATAGACAATATAACAAGTTCACTCCACATGTCTTTAAAAAACACAACGGGTAGCTCACTGCCTCACCAGCTAAATCCAGTGATGAAACAGTGCATAGCTACAGGAAAAGTAAAATGAGAGAACATTTATATGGTGAGCAGTGTGGCCAAGCTGTGTGAGCAATAATGAATGAATGAGCCAGCATAGCTCAAAGGCAGGTTAGCAGTCAGGGGATCAGCGATATCACCATCATGCTACTGCGCTCCATCCTCTCATCAGTGGAGTCTGCTGCTTAGACAAGAGTGGGCAGCAGAGCTGCCACTGGCAACCCCAGCTAACCATATATTTCACTGATATTGCACTCCAGTGCTGGCAAATCTCACAGGCACCAGAATTGAGATGCAGCTCTGAGCTTCATGCAAGCATTCCAACACTGTGCAACGTAAAGTGGCAATAAAGCTTGCACCAAAATGCAATACAAACAATGGAACTACCAGGAAGAACAGTCAGATGCAGTTCAATTTTATTATTACATAAATGATGCTTCAGCTTCAGGATGTCCTTAGAAAACTGGTGTGCACATCAAGTCTTAAGTAGAAGTTTGAATTGAAGTTCAGTACTAAAACTCTTTGATTGTTATGCCTTGAAAACATCCATTCCACTTATCTAATCATTGCTCGTGTGGGGGCTGGAACCTGTCCCAGATGCCAAAGGACAAGAGACAGAGAACACCCTGGACAGAACACCAGTCGCAGGGAGACAACCATTCGCACACACATTCACAAATATGGGGAATTTAGGATCACCAATTAACCTAACCCCAATAACTACATCTTCTAGACTATGGGAGGAAGCCAGAGGACCCGTAGAGAACCCACACAGACAAGGCAAGAAAATCCAAACTCCAAAGATTGTGGACTTGAAACCAGGACCTGCTTGTTGTGAGGTAACAGTGCTAACCATGGCGTTACTGTGTTGACTTGAAAACAACATGTAATCAGTTGAAAAATTTAGCAAGTTCTTACAGAGGTACAGTTAAAATACAAATGGTAAATGGAATGGTTCTTTTATAACGCTTTTCTACCCTGAGCACTCAAACTGCTTTGCACAACTTACCTTATTTACCCATTCACGCCCATACATACAAGCACTTCTTTCTATGTCCTAAGTGGTTTCTATTAACATAGGAACTTAAATCAAAGGCCATAGTTTGAATCCAGCATGGCTGAGGCAGCTTGCTGTGCATCATTACAACATAACCTACTTCTGAAAACCACAAGGTAACTGGGCTACTTTTTTCCCCCCAGTGAAGAATAACTAGCAAGTCTGCCAAGTTGATAAGTTAGGCTGTCACCTGCAAAGTTTATTTAAAGCTCAAGCAAAATTTGTCAACTTGGTGCCAAGTTCTGTCTCAAGTAGAAATGTTTTATGTTAAATTTTGATGCACGCTAGCAATATTTGGAAAAAATAGGTGCTCCTTGAAGTAAAGCAGATGATCAGTTCTTCATTAATAGTGGCAGGCCTTACATATAATCTTCCCCAGAGACAGGATGGGGAAACAAAGTACTTTAAATTTTCAAAACACAGATTTACAAAGGCAATAGAGTTGCTTTAATCTGCTGGTAGTAGGACACCATCTGTTTATTTGGGAGTCCTCATAAAGGCCTCCAAATAAAAGAAGGAGTGCTTCTCTTTAGTGTTTGCCCAAACAACTCTTCAGTATTTTCATCTGCAACAACCTCGACTTTCAAAACTTCATCAGTCCTAATGTTACAGCACAAATTGATGTCTCATAGCCGAGACTTTCAACTACTTCTGCGTGGCTAGAGGCTGAGTCAATGAATCCTCAACTACAAAGACAAATACAGTCTTTCATATTTAATCATATAACCTAGGTGTTTGCTATTTCATATAATCAAAAGAATAACTTTCGTTGTCCTTGCAATAACACAATATGATTAACAAGGTGATAAACAGATTAGATTCTTATGAGGGATACACTTGAGCACAGATGAAAATAAAAGATTTGAAGATATCAAAAGACAAGGTGAAAGGATCTTAGTGTAATCTGTGTATAATCTAACCTGGAACAAAGACCTACCAGGCTTCGTGTCTGATGTGGCCAGCTTCTCCTCCTGGACAGTAGCCTGTAGAGGCTCTGGATCCGAGTGCAATGGAACAGAAAGTAATTCCGGTTTTGGGTCTTTGTGCATTTCAGGAGGCAGCTGATTGCCAAGTTCTAGGTCTGTGTGCTTTTGAGCCAGCTGTAGGCCAGTCTCAGAGTTTGTGTGCATGGAGGCTGGCTGAGGGCTGAGCTCTGGGCCGGTGTCCATATCCTCTGGATGTAGCGCCTGCTCTGCAGCAGGAGACCTGCAGTTGGAACAAACATAGTCCTCTCTGGGGTGGATTTCTGCTTGGCCTGAGTTCTGACGCTCACACTCCAGGTGTAGCCATCTGAAAGGAGTGCAAAGGAATTTAAGAGACTGTCCAATGGGGTAATCCTAAAATTTGAACTATTAGTATGCTATCCAAGTGTTTCATCATGTTACCATGAAAGAGCAGTGTAGACCATTATAAATAAGGATTAAAAAGAAGCACTGCATGTGAGGTATTACAGTTAAACACAAGTCCCTTACCTTTTACAAGTGTGGCAGAATACTAAGTCTTTATGGTGCTCAGGGTCCAAAATGCAGGAACACATAGGACAGCACAGAGCAGGGTCCTGATTTTGGACACAGTTCTCACACAGCAGGCTGGTGTGGTGCCATTGCCCACCAGTTCGCGTTCCACATTGGAGGCAAACTCTGCAGTTCTGCGGAGAAAATGAACATGACATCAAGAGCATTCAGGCTCAGTGTAGTATGAATTCAGTGCTTCTGCTATACCGATTAGACATTTCAATCATGGAGTGGGAACCAAGCATGAAACCTGTATAGACCAAGAGTTCAGTGTAAACATATAAAAATCTCTGTGTGAGTATATAAAGACTTATATAACGTAAAATCTAAAGGCAGACCAGGAGACAGTGAAAAAATAAAAATAGTGTTTGATGAAAATTATAAACCGGGCAATTTTCTGACAAGGGAAAATTTTTAGATAATAGGGGTTGGGCGATATGTAAAAATTTTCCAACCGACAATCGTCAGTCCAATAATTGACAACGGGCGATATATTCACGCATGCACGGACTTTTTGAGGGGCAGAGCAATGTAATCATATGCATGGGCTGATTTGCGCGTTTACAACACAGAAGAAGTCTAAACATGGACGAACTAATTTCCCCAAAAAATTAGGGCTGTCAGCATTAACGCCTTAATGCAGCGTTAACGCAGTCATCACAATTACCGCGATTAAAATTTTTTAATGCGCTCAACCCATCTGGAGCGCAGAACGAACAAACTTTGGATAAACTGCCCGAAAGACATTGACAGAGACATTTCAGGGATTTTGACTCAGTCTGCGCTCCAGATGGGTTAATTGTTAATCGTGTTAGACGCGTTGATGGCACGTTAACGCTGACAGAACTAAAAAAAAAAATTATAAAATTACCAATTTGGGATTTCTTCGGCTTTAAACCAGATGAAAGAGGTAAACCTAAGGATTTGACCAAAACAGTGTGCCGCTTGTGCAAACGTATAGTGCGAGCAAAATACTCAAACACAACCAACTTGCATGAGCACATACGTGTCCACCATCCGGCTGAGTATGCGGCTGTCACCAGCTTCTGCAGCTCCATCAACAAGCATTTGGGTGCACTCTGAGGAGGATGCATTTGCTTGCAGATGGAAAAGGGTGCTGTTAAAACAGCGCTAATTTTTTTCTTCTGTTGACTGCTCCTATTAGCTCCATCATTATTAGCAAACTTACTCACGGTCAAATAAATAAATAAATCGCCCTTGTAAAAATGATCAATATATTCGTCCAATCGCCCAACTCTATTACACAACTCTTCAAAAATCATTTTTACTAATAATACACATTTTAATTATTTCACCAGTAAGCATTGATATTTTTGAATTATTATTATTGATTAAGAGCACAAAACTTTGAAATCCTGGCACCAAAATATTCAGGTTACAGCTACAAAACTGCATGATACTGCCAAGTAGTGCTACAAATGGCCAAGAGCTGGAATCCAAGTCAGATTACAATAATCAAAACATGGAGGACATCTGAGCAGCGTTTCTGGCTGTACCTCAAACATTCTGGATTCTTTTTAAACAGACAATTATCAGATGTAATCAACCTTTTATATTTTCCAGCTTTCTTTTTCCCCTGCATACACATACACACACCTTCTCCTGCAGAGAAGACTTTTTTGGCAATGCAGTTTTGGTAAATGGTTTAATTTACTCAAGCATAGACATTTCTGTTTATCATATGGCTCAAAATAACAGGAAAATGTGTAGATTTCTTTAAACAGGATAACAGAATCATTGCCTTTACTGTATGCTGATCAATCAAGCTTGCACGCTGAGTGACCCCTGTAAAGCTTAGTTTGAATGAGGGGGAGAAATTACTTGAAACGATTAAATTATGATTAAAGCTGCAGTCCTTGTAAAGAGTCAGTGGAACAGCTTGTTGAGCACAGCTTTGTGAGCGACAGAAACACAGAATAACTTGAGCAAATAAATAGCAGCCAGTGTCTTTAAGGGAGTATCCACACCAACAGTATGAACCAGTAAATGGAGTTGTGTTGGGATTACAAAAATGGTCACTTGGTTCCATTCCCCTAGTACGTCACTTGAGTGTCACTGTTCATTTAAAACAGGAAATGAAGAAATACCATTATTATTATTCTATTCCAAGATAATCATTACACCACTACTGACTTTATCCACTGACATGGATTTACTGAAGATATATTGTACTGTGGTCCCTCGTTGTAACTGTGTTGTTTTGCGGATTTTTTTTGGTGCAATTTTCCATGTTTGTTTGTTTGTTTGTTTGTTTTTACAGCACACTGTGTTCTGCGTCCTGATTGGCTGTAGACCATTGTCAATCAATCTCGTGCCGTCTCTCCTGCACAGTAAAGAATGCATTCAAATTTACATTGTCAAATTTGCATAAATCTTTGATCGCTAGCAGTGTGACTCTGAAGTTCTGTACTGTATGTTTGTAAGTTTTCTCCAACAAACACAAAAATGTTGATGAAACGTTTTGCACTGTCAAAGGCAACCGCGGATGCCTTTGGTTTCGTTTTATAATACTGGACTTATGTTTCTACGAAGGTTTGAACTTTGAGAGTATTTAAACAAGAGAGAAAAGCATGAAAATGTTCATGCCTGTCTGAGAAAAGTGTATAAAGTGTGTAGTGAGGGGTTTTACAGCCTTAAAACATCTATAATACTTGTAAAAAATAAAGTTGGCTATTTTGCAGATTTCACCTATTGCGGGTTGTTTTTAAAACGTAACTCCCGCGATAAACAAGGGACCACTGTACTGCATATGCAACACAAACCAGCACATAGAATTTTTGCTGACATATTAACATTCGAATTTTCACTTTTTGAAAGAACCCTCTGCCGGGGCTATACTTGCTTATTGGATAATTAAAAATGTATATAATTTTTTTTCTACCTGGTTACAGAGATTTCAGCTTTCATAGATTCTGCCAAGATGTGCCAAATTGCAGAACGCCTAGCTTTGTAACTCTGTTCTGTTTTACTTCAGGAGGCTCAGTCTTAGCACAGTTAATGTCCATTTGTTGATTCAGGATTTTCTGGAATTTACTGTCTACCACAGCATATTTTCAAAGGGGTTATATTCTAGAAATACACACGCAAAAAAAAAAAAAAAAAAAAAAAATCTAGGCAAGGAAATATTTTTTTTTCTGCGTTTCATTCTCCATTACTTTGACACAGTAGCTTCTGCTGTAATATTTATACCACTGAGAAGTCTAGCAAAATACTAAGATTGATATGAAAATTGTTAAGACAGAGTTTGTAATTGCAGAGAAATGCTTTATGAATTTTGAGGATGTTATTTTCCAGTAGCAACCTCAGAAATTACCCTTTGGGTTTCAGAGGTTGAGGTATTAATGTAGTTGGAGTTGCTGTGGGATGGGGGTGGGGGTATAGTAGAATTTTTGTTTTCTGTCTATCTTCAGAAATAAAAAAAAAAAAAGATTGAAAATAAGATTTTACATAGTGAGCGCTTATTTTCCACAAGACATATTCATTAAAACTTGCCTTTGCATCCACTTAGTTTAACTTAGAGGCTTCCTCGGCTAACTAGCCTCTAAGCTCGGGTAAGCCTTTTTCCTATGGTACGCAGTAAATGATTCTAGTGTTCATACTAAAAGCCACATCACAGGAACTTCAGAGAACACCGAAACTGGAACAATGACTCATTTTTCATTGATTTCTACTTGAGTGAGACGACAACACTCAAAACAAAACTACCACATGAGTGGGGACATAGGATGTAGGCAGGTTCTCCGGAGAAGCAAGTGCCAAGGATGTGTGTGTGTGTGGGTGAAATGCCCCTGTGCTGAGTCAAACAGAGAACCAAGAGTAAAGACCTTGCATCACCCGCTGTCTCTATCTCTGTGCCCTTCTCAAACTGCTGCTGCAGAAAAAAACATATTGGGTGGTGTGCTAACCAGCCAGCTGACTGGCAAGCACACCATTTGTGCATGAGCATGCGCACAGTGTTATCCTTCAGCACTGAGGCTGAACTGAAGCCTTTAAATGATCAGCCGGTCTGAGTCATTCGTAACCACAGAAAGCACAAATTGAAACCATCAAAAAGTTACATTCTCATGGGTCTCATATTCTCTGTGCAAGGTCCAACTATCTTAACTATTTTTCCATTTAATTGTATTGTTCAATTTTGTGATTGCAACAGATGAAGCAAAGCAGTTATTTGAAACAATTTAATCTAGTGTAAATACTTTTACTTACAAGCCTGTTTTTTTCTTTGTTTTCGTTTTAATATTTAAAAAAAAAAAAAGAACATTACTCATCAGTTGTTTCCTACCTGACATCTCCATCCATTGGTGGGAAGAGTGTCTATAACAGGTTGCAGACAGAAGGTATGGTACCCTTTGTCACACATGTCACACACCAGCATTTTAGTGTCCTCTCCTGGATTCCTAAAAGAGACAGTTAAAAGGTTTTAGCGTTGAGCTTTATGTATTTATTTTTGTCTAATACGGTGAGACAATGCCATATATGTAATGATATAGCTCTATGCTTCCTTCCTTAACCTCCTAGGACCTGGCGTCTACATATGTGGACACCACATTTTGGGTTGTCTAGACCAAAATAGTAAATTTTGCTGTACAAGGGCCTGATATCCTCTTACGAGGACATTATACTGCCACTGTCCTATAGGAATTTAAAGTGAACGTCCTCATATGTGGATCTCATTTTTCTCAGAAACAAAAATCAAGTAAAAGAAAAAAAAAAAGAAAAAAAAATGCATGCCATGAAAGAGTTCGGGTCTTAGGAGTTTAATGTATTTCTTTGGCTAAGACTTGCAAGACCCGACCTCAGCTGTCCTACTGCATCTGTAGCTAAACTCAGTGACTAGCTTACAAGTTCTTTGTTCTTATCCAACTATAAATCAAATGCAGTATCTTTTTAAGTCTGGGTAACTTTCCAATTATATATCTCCAAATCACTACTTGGTGTGGGGATTTCTGTGATTAACCTACTCCTGTGATTTAAACACCACCAACTGAACTGGGAACATCATGTTGGAGTTAGAGCTAATAGAGACTTCCAGACTATACACTGGCAAAAAAACAGTCTGTTGTGACGATATATATCTATTTCCATAAACCATAAATTTCCATAAGTTGCAAGGATATTAAGTGGACTGAACAAAAACAAAACAAAGCAATTCATACAGCTATATGAACTGCACTGACCCATCAGACTGTAGCAGGCTAATAAGATCAAAAGAGAAAGTGATTCAGAATCCCGCTGCCACCAGTCATGGTTGATCAGAAACAGATTATTTCCGGTCACTGGCCAAATGATCATTGGATCTCTGAACATTACTACAGTGCTAAACAGTATACATGGTAATATTCAATTATTCGAATCCGAAATCCGAGCTTAAATGACAAGAAAAAGAAGGAAAAGTAGTAATCATATCTTCCTAACAAAAAATCTTAACACTGTCAGTATTTAGACAGCTAATGTTAACATAATCCAGCAGGTGGTACCATGTAAGTTTAAGGTCTTTACTAAATTTAACAAAATTGGAAATATTTTTAGGAGTAAGAACCCTCACCACGATATCAGTGGTAGACAGATTTCCCTAACATTTTTTATGTGAAGTTATTTATTTATTCATTTACATTGCACCTGCCTTTGCTTTAATCAGTCTAGTGCTGTGTTTGCGGATTTCTGAGTGAGTATCGCCAACATTGAATTTGCAGAGTGCCATCTAGTCAACAAACTATGCAATGTAGCTCTTCATGGGCCATTAAAAATTCTGATGCAAATAGATCAACAAATGGCTAATATTAGCCAATTATAACCAAAATTAGAACTGTTAGACTGCTACACAAATAATTTTGAAACTTCACGCAAGCCCCTTGTTCAGGAGGCTGAAGGTAAGAAGAAAAAATAGAAAGAAAAAACTAGCCAACAGGAAAGACCACTTCACAACCAATTTATAAATAGCTTTAAATAAAAGAAGCTGTGAACAAAAGTCATCTCTATCATCACTTTTGCTTACACTAGCAACTGAAGTGACATTTGATTACTAGTTGTGCTAGTTTTACTGTTATACCCAGTGCTGAGTTTAAGCTATAGCTATATGCTGATGATGTAATTTTTTTCATTACTTAATGTTAGTAACGAAATGCTAGTATGCTGAAATATTTGTCAAGTTGATTTACAGTAGCCTGAAGCATGTAGCTCTGCAAAGATGGTGTGAGAAGTTGCTGCGCTGGTCATAATGCCAATGAATTGGTTGAAGTAAAAAGATCTTTAAAAACTAATCAGTTACACTATCTAAAACTGCATCGCAACGCTCAACATATTTTGAAAAATATAAATGTGCAGCTACAGAATGGTAATGCAGTATTTAATACTCAATAGACAGTGGTTACCTCAGGCAAACAGGCCTGGTTGCAAACAGAGCTCTTGTGCTGTTTAAATAAGGTCAGAGGTTATAAGACTGAGCTTCAGGGTACAACGTCCAGTCAGCTCCTCACAAACCACAGAGGTAAACAAACAAGCAGTAAGCATGAAGCCTGGTAGCTTTACAGAAATTAAGAAAGGAAAAAAGTAAACAAAAAGGACAAAAAACAGAGTGCAAAGTATGGAAAACTGTTATTTAAAGGGGAGGGAAAGTGACTCACTTGCACGTCTGGCAGACTTTGCACTCAGGGCACTGCCAACCAGCCCTCCTTAGAGGGGTCACAGCCATGTCCAGGCATATCCCATGGTAATGCAGACCACAACTGGTGCAAAAGAGCTGGTCCAGTAGATCCCCTGGGCTATCACATAGTACGCAATTTATATCATCTACAACTGTGGACAGTTGAATGAAAAGAGAAGGCAAGAAAAGTTTATACAATGCAATTTAGTTTAGTTTAGATTTGTTAAATATACATTAAGTTATTTTCCTATCGAGTTGACATACATCAAATTTTTCTGAACTTACATTTGTGAGTGGCCAATTCAATGTGTTCTGGGCATAAGAGTGAGAGACTTCTGATATCCTGAAAAGTCCCAGCTGCCCCCGCACAGGGGTAATGATAGAGTTGAGCACATCCTTCAGCACAGCACTTAATGGATGCTCCAAGGCGCTTACAGTATGCACAGTGCTGTGGAGAAAAAGAGTGATCTTAAAATATGCCTAAAATGTTCATTTTCTCCAACTAAAACACATTTCTTAAACACTAACAAAGGTAATGTTTAAATTGTCTATAAATGATATAAATGCCTGATTTCACTTTTTTAAAAATCACGTCGCAGAAATGTGTTCACGCCTAAGTCTTTTTTTAGTTTTGTACTTTAACCTGCCACATCAAAGAGTACCTGTCAGATCAGCCAAGATCTGATGGGTAGCACTTCTTCTTTGTGGACTATTTTATCTTTAGTATTTTTGGGGGAAACTGTTTATCTTAAGACATCTGTTTAAAGTGCCGTTTCAGCTACCTGATGATCAGGCTAGAAAACCTCACCCCAATCCCATTTCTCTGAGTTCCATGAGTGTGTACTAGTAACCACTTGGAGATCAAGTGGCAGCACTGCTAATGGGTTGCACACACGATGGGCAGCGAAAAAAGATCAGAGCTCTTTAAGCAGTACCACTTCTGCCGCTAGGAGCCAAGCTGCCATGAGAGCTCAGCCCTGTTGAGTGGTGTGACCTTTTCCATTTCACAGCTGAGAGATCCACGCTGCCAGGCCGACCTTTACCAGCCAGCCTGATCCATCAGCTTTGTTGTGTTTCACTGAATCAGTCCCTCCCCTGCTGCCCCAACACATTAAGATGGTGTTAACACCCATTAGTCCAGGGATGTTCTCCCTTGACTCACCTTTGTGCTCCCTGAGTCAATGGCTCTGTCCACATTAAGCAGAGATTGTCCCTCGCCCTCGCAAACACCGTCGGACCACAAGGCACAACTCTGATGTGCCCAGCATTGCCCTACAATTTAAAGACATGATGGATGTGACAAACAAATAACTGAATCAGAAATGGGAGACAAATTCAGTATTAGCATATAAAGCATTTAAACTTGTTAACTCTCCATTAAAAGCACAAACTATTACTGTTGAAAATGGGATGTAAAAGAGTCCATCAGCCACACCTGACTCGAAGAGAGACTGGACGTTGAGATCTTCTGGAAGGCCGACATGAGAAAGCTCGTCCCAAAATCGACTGGCTGGGTCTGGCTCATCCTCGCAGCCTTCAGACCCACTGGAACAAAGAAAAAAAGGTTTCCCCCAAAAAAAGAAAAAGTCATCTCAGCACAGATTTTTTAAAATGTAGAGAACAGCTTAAAAATGCGCTATGCAAGAGAAGGACAGCCTGAATCAACTTGAGAATAAATTGAGGACAGAGACATAAAGGTAGAGGATGATGTGCCGTTTTTACAAAAGCAAAGAAATGAAGACAGAATGAGCTGGGGGAAAAATGTCTGTCCAAGTAAAAAGCTGTGGGGGAGGGAGGTGGATGAAGAGGAGGAGGACGGGAAGGAGGGCCATCTTTTTTAGCATGTGCACACGAGGCTGGCTGTTCTGTCTCATAAAATCTGTTGAAAGGGATGCGTTTCTCCAACTCCCTGGCTTCAACTATTGAGCAGCATAGGATGTAGAATACGTAGAGAGGGAGCATTAACATTTAAGAGATCTAGGTTCCAGGAAACAACTAACAGCCAAAATCAAGACGGAGGTTTCTGCAAACATGGTGGGAACCTATTCCTTACAGTTTTATTAGCAATTAAGAAATGGTATTCTCGCCTAATCTCTCTCTCTCTTTTCTTTTGCTTAATCTTTAGTCTAAATGATATATCATCTATTATTTCTTTCTCCTTTGAGTTCCATCATCTGCCTCTATGAGGCACAACTAAGGGCTCAATGACCAATCACACAAACAGCACACCAGCTACTGGTTGGCTTGGCCTGTTGCCAAACCCATAACGCTCTCACTGGCCATTACAGTACTGTGAACCCAGAGAGACAACCAACTGGTTTCAAAGGACCAAAACAAATCAGGCAGTTGTCCAAATGAGTGCAGGGAGGGTCTTGTATTCGTGTGATTTGCATGTGTGTCCATACAAACACAAGGCTCTTGTGTAACCTTTGCCTGATCTGGCATCTCATGGCCTGGGGAATACTGACAGTTGGGTGTGTATGTTAGGTGTCACCATATTAACCACCACTACTGCTTCATTTTACCAGGATAACAACTCAAGTCAACTAAAAGAAAAATCTTTTTGATCAGACTAACAGCTTTCACAAGATTTCACAGCAACATCAGTGTATAGAAGCCAAGGACAAAAAAGAACAATGAAGTGAGGCTGTTAGCAAATTTTCATTTCTTGCAGCTCATTAACTCATGACAGGGAAGCATTACAGATTGTGTCTCTTTCCTAACCAACACTGACAGCCAAACTATTTGTGACAACAGTGTCAGCCAGGCCTACTTACTTCTTCTTCTCCTTCTGTCCTGAGGTGGTCTCTTCGGCCATTTTTGGCTGAGCAGTTTTATCACCATCGCTGCCATTGCCTGTTGAGCTCCCGTCAGCTTTGTGGCTGAAGAGTGCTTCAAGCTGAGACGTGACGGTGAATACTTGTAGATCCCCCTGACCCAGAAGGCTACGACCACCGCAGTAACAGAAGGCACAGAGACGCTCACTAAAACAAAGAAAATGGGTGGTAGAGGGTGTTTAATTATATATACACCTACTGTGACTTAATACAGTGCCATACATGTCACCATGAATTAAGGCCTCCCTCTTCTGACACTGGGACTGTCTGTGCTGCAACATACATAAAAGCTCATAAAGCAAAGCAGACAGACTATCTCCAGACATAGACACACACACAGTAACCCAAACACATACTGCTGTAAGCAGACAACTTGTAAAAATTATAATGTATTTAAGTAGCACAGACCTTGTCATTTTTAAGAAAAAAAGACACACAGACAAGTTTGGTTATACCACAGATATTTGGATGTGCTAATAATCCAAATTTAAGTGAGAAAGCCATCTTGGAGACAAAGTGGTAAACAGAAAAGCAGCAGAACAGTAGCCAAGAGCTGGAAAGTTGAGTAATAAAGCAAGCAGCAAATATTTATCGCATTAAGTGATGAGATGGTACTGTTAATAAGATCCCAGGAGAGGCTCCTGATCTGCTTTCCATCACCAACATCGATAGAACAGACAGGCCAGAAGACTGATTGCAACCTCTAACAAAGTGGCACCTGGGAGGAAAAGTGCTGCCTCTACCTGCTGATGACTCCCACCTAATCCATCCATGCATGTATCTAGCAAGTGTTAGACCGGCGCTTTATACATTCATAAAAACAATTTAAAAAGTAAAAAGATAAACACAAAGTCTCACACACACATGCATGCACGGTCGTTTATTTCTCAAAAACAGCGATTCTGGGAAAATGAAAAGTATTTTTAACCTGCTTTTGACTTCTCTACTTGCTGGGACAGATGGTCCTGCTGAATTCTCGGCTAGAGGGCTCTGGGCCAGAGGGGAAGAGGGCCTGTCCTCCTCTGGCACCTCACTGGTCACTTCCACAGTCTCCACCGGCTGGATTTGTGTTTCTGATGGTAAAAATTAAAAAGAAAGGGAAGGGAAAAAGACAAACAATCTGTTAGGGAGTAGAGAAACAGCTAAGCACTGAATTGTTCCAATGCATCTGCCTCTGTGCTGGTAAATGCTCCTCAATTCACTGCCAATTATGACTGCATGTTTAGCATATAGCTCCTGACAGACACAGGCTGTTATAGGACAGGTTGGTTATATTCTAGTCTTTTTCCTCCAGGTCAGAAACACAGCCTTTATTAGCAAGATGGATGGTAAAATATGGGGACCATATGCTCAAGCACTGATTACAGTAAACTCAGTGGGAACATCAAGGTCTCGTACAGAATAGTGATAACAATAGAGGCAGGGAATAAAAGAGATGGCATGGCTGTCAAAATATCTCAAGTAGCAAGAATTAATATTTTGGGGGAATAAAAAAAGTTCAATCCTGGACTCATATCTGACATATCACGACTGCTTTTAATTTTAATTTAATTGACGAAACCCTCAATTCACTCTGCTAATCATACAAAACAACTCCCAGCAGTACCTCTCACTGAGACTTTGGGCCATGTAAAATGTTATTAATATTTCATTGGCATGTAATTAGGCTAATGCCACAATGATTGTGTCATCCAAAGGAATTATAAAAAGGCAAAACTCATACTAGGCTTACTACTACTTACCTACTAATAACTCAGTGCATATGCAATGGATGTTTTACAATTATTTTTTTTTACAAGACATCAACTTATTAAACTGATTGCTGTTTCCCCCCACCCTTTTTAGATAATAGCTCGTTATATTTGTTAACTTAAAAAAAATCATCCTATTTAGCAGGGCTGCACAATTATGGCCACAATAATTATCACAATTACTGACAAAATGCTGTTTACGTAAACATAACAATACTTTAACATCCATGTAGTGCTGCATTTCTGCTAATTTCTGCTAATGTACCAATGTACAATGTACCAATGCGCTCACATATATTTATTTATTTATTTATTTATTTAAGGGTACGAGTTTCACGTTACATTCCTGTCAATTAAATAATCTTTGCAGACATGTAAGGTCTTTATTCACTTGTCCAAGGTGGAGGCATATCGTTAGGCGCTGATTTAGTGGCGCATTCGCTGCTTTCGCTTTATGTTTGTTTTGCAAAGCAAGCATTTTCAGCATCAATCGATCATGTTCATTTAATTGTTGGAAAATTAAAATTGTCACCAAGATTAAAATTTCATCAACTGTGCAGACCTACTGTTAAGTAAAATCAGATTACAAAAACTGATTGGTGACAGTACTACTCCACCAATGCTAATGAATCAATTACTTTAACACAATTATGTAGGCATAGGATGCTTGTATACATAACAGACCAAAGGGTGAGTAAAATTCGGAACAACCTTGCCATTCAAAAACTACATTCTTGATGTTTTGACAGACTACACATTTTCACCCGGGCATTCAAAACACAAACTTGCAGAAATAAGCAGCATTGAATTGGGGGAAATTTAAAGCAAATTTAAAGTAAATCACTGCCATTGTCACCAAGAGGAAGGACCCTCTGTATGTTCTACTCAGTACTGCAGCTTTCCATGCTCCTCCCACACTATCTGAGAGAGCGGGGTCTGTTTTTGGGATTGGAATGAAAAAAAAAAAGCATTATAATCTCTCCAGTACCATAATCAAAACTGATAACGCCAAGGCTTATCACTTTAACAGTCGTTAATTTCTCTACCCTTTCCCTGGACACAATCACACTGTTTTAATGGTAATGTATATTGAAAATGTGAGCTATGTGAGCTCTAAGTATAACAATACAGAGACAGACAAAATAAGCAATGCATTTAAAAGGCTATGATATACTCTGCTTGACCTCAGCACATATCACTTTAAGGACAAGACTGCATAGAGTCACAAATTTCATTTTCCAAAAGCCCAGAGGCAGGGAGCCACTGAGGAAACCACTGAGTTTTAAGTGCATATGGCGGTAGACTGAAAAGGCAAAGTGAATGCTTGGTTATTTCATAACATCATTTACCCCCAAAAAATGTTGAAGAGTTTTAAACTCTGAAATATTGCCTTTGTTTGTTCTAAGGTAAATGATACCAGAAGAAAGGCAAGTCATTGACAGAGTCACATTTCCCACTATCTTCAGCTCAGCAACAGGGCGGCACTGAAATGTATCAGAATGGGAGGCATGGTCACATGATGTGATGTACACACATAAAAAAAGGCACATAAATGGGTCTGGAGAGACTGATGGGATTTTAAAAAGCTTTTAGAGGGCATTAGCCTTGGGCTCTTTCCCACTGCACCTCAATGCCAATCTCAGAGCAAGAGGAGAGATGGAAGCAGTAAGGGGAGAAGAAAAAATACACACCCACTACAGCTTCACAGCTCAAGCTAAACCCATTCAATTATAGCCCTGAAAAAAAGGCACTGGGTGCTAAGAAAAAGCTCTCATCCATCCTTCTCCAGGACAGGGAGACTCATCTACCTTTACTAACATACCCTTCAAAGCACTGCATGAGGCTACTTGGGGTGCAAGTTCAAATCGTATATCACTCTCAGTAAAACCAATGTGTATAAAAAAGATCAAAAACAAAGTCTCACCCGTCTCCTGAGGGTCTATGGACTCTGTTATCTCAGTCCCATCCATGCTGTCCTCCTCATCCACAACAACTCTCCCTCTGGTTCGACCCCTGGAGTAAGAACAAAAAAACACAAAGAAACAGAGGAAGTGAAAAGGAATAAGACATGAAAACTACACAACTTTACCTCAAGACAGGGGAGTGGTGATTTAGTCATGAATTAATTAAATATCGTCATAGTTTTCACTGATTTTTAATGGAGGCACTGAAGTCACGGTTAAGGCAAAAGGGTGGTACTGGTGGGGTGTTTCATACATGTTTGTGTTACAGCTGCAAGAAGAAACACTGGTAAAACATAGAGGCACTGAAAATAAAAGAGCGACTTAGTGATGATGGCGCTATTGCCCTATTTATGGTAACTGCAATGGTAGCATCACAGTGACATCATCACAACCACTGTTTTACTGGTGCTGATGTCATGCCAGACTTGCTGAAAGATAGGTGCTGCCAATCAGACAAAACCTCCTCATATAGTAGGAGACAAAACATTTAGAGGAAACAAGGAAATGAATTTGTCCTCCAGAAAGTTTCACCTTTTCACACTATTGCAACATTCAACTCTGCTTAAGCTGTGTCTTCAAACCAGCTGCATGACCAACGCAAGGTTACAAAAGACACATGAGATGCACAGCAAACTGAAACGACACCAAAAAGGGTCTCACACCAGCCATTGTGACATCACTTTCAGCAAGAGGAGAGCAACAACAGCAGGTATAAATGGCCCTCAGTCACACCGGTATAGAGACTAGCTGGCAAACCCCTGGAAACCACCAGTTAGTATGGAAAAAATGCACATTACCCCAACTGGTTAGTGAATGGTTGCTGGCTGTCATCAGATGAATTTGGTTAAAGGAAAACTAATCTACACTTACTGGTTTAGGGGAACTCAAAGCTAAAGAGTTTGTAAAGCTTTTGGAATTACCTGGATTTCTGCATGAATTAGTCATACATTATGGTCTGATAGTCATTCTAAGCAACCATTCATGGTCAGTGCTGGAAAATCCAACAACCAGCTGTTGTTGTTTAGCCAGTTTGTTGTTCAGTTTGCTACTCACAATAACTAATTACAACAATATCGGGAATAAATATGCATATTTATGCACCTTTTCTTGTGTTAGAGCCCTGACTTCAGTTCAGGAGAGGAGGCTTGAGGTGAGGAGGAAGAGGATGAGGGAGAAGAGAGAGCAGTAGTGGAGGAAGAGAAAGACACAATGAGAAAGCGATGATGAAAGCATACATTTACAAATGTTAAATAGTCATACAGAGTTTGAAAGAGCTATTTGTGAACTTTAAATTAAAACTAACTTGTAAATGGTTGGTTTCTATACACATACATAAAACGTAATTAGACGGAAGGACTATGACCATCTTGGCCACTGTATTCAAGATAGTCAAGCAACATGGTGGCTTCCACAAGCTGATGCTCACTCCACAATTTTTTCTATTAAAATAAAAAAAGAATTCAAATCAAAAAATTACTTCCTGTACCTTTAAGACCAGCATGTTCTTAAATTGTGTACAACTAGTTTAGGATTAGCGGTAATCTTTGAGGAGAGGGTGTTCTGCAAAGATACCCCAATCACACAGAGTCCATTAATGCTGAAGCAGTTGACAAAGAAGCCAAGAGAATAAGTAAAACACCAGCAGAAAACTCTACAAGAAATAAATTAATGAAAGGGCACGAAAGAACACGTCTCAAATTTTAAAAAGGTCACTGTGAAACATGGAAGGTTTGAGACTGTTCTGCAACCTCGGGGACTGACATCCTGGAAGTGTTGAGGCAATTAATTCAAAAATTGAATTTAAAATAAAAAAAAGAAATTAGAGGATATCATTGTAGCAGACAATAACCTGAAACTTAGGGAGCAGCTGGATGGTGAAACAGACACTGACCTAGAGCATACAGATAAATACACAGTGAAAGGTTGAAAAATAAAATGTATGTGTTTTTTTTTTAACAACAGCGATAAGAGTCTTAACCCAACCAAGATCCTTTAGCATGAACTGAAGAGGGCTGTTTAATAAAACAGATCTGTACACCTAACCATTTTCCCCACATACAACCAACGCTGCACCAGGTTTTGGATTACTCAGTTTAACTGAGTTTAACTTTAAATTCTCACCTCTAGCCCTTTCAGGTGATTTTCTATAAACCATCATAATATGTGTAATATTAGCCTTTAAAGAAGTCCTCAGTATCAACACGTTTTTCTAACAAAGAAAGTTCCAGCTTTCTTATATTTTCACTGTATGTGCCATGTCAGCAAACAGACAACCACGTGTACATTTACAAACAGACGTTGTGTGCCAACTCATGCAGATGTGCAGACACACCAACTCATACCTTGCTTGTACACACAGTATGTAAATATCTCCCAGTGTCAGCATCCTTCAACGAGAGCTCAGTTAACCTAATCTTGGAAGCGGCATGTGGAGGGGATAATTGTCATGGATACAAATTAAATAGCAACACTGAGTGCTAGCATGCTAAGTGGGGAGAACAAACACAGCCCAAAGGAGAGCAGTATGTCTCCGGGGTACTCAAGAGTATCCAGGGGGTGGGAAGTGAGGGAGGAGATTGGGGGTGGGGGTGGGTAATTTTCAGTGTCACTGGAGAGAAAAATCACAAATGGCAAGATGCCAAATCAACCCCTCCTTCTAAATGACTTCCATGGGGAATGACAGAAGAAGCCTCTAGCAAACAATTACCTGAGCTTGAGTCAAACATATATAACTTAATGTAGAAACAAACCACTGCATTTTAACTCTGCATTTATAGCCTATTACATGGGCTGGGATGTGCCGTACTACTGTAGTTCAGGATCATATGGAAGTCGGTGTAGATATAATTAGGAACAGTGGATGGCCACTCTCAGTAACCATCTCATATCAATTTAATATTTGATTTGATTTTTTTCATGCTATTCTGAACAAATTTACTTTTCAGTTTTTAATTTTGTTATCTTTAAAAATCAAACAGTAGCTAAGTACATAGCAATAGCAAAAGCAGCAGTTAGCTGGTTACAAATGAGGGTGTCAGTGGCTGGATGTCACCAGGGAGTGGACGGAGATGTCTGCTTTACTGGCCTTACTGCTTCAACTGTCTGGAAAGGGTCTGCATGATGGCATTACAGTAGATTGCCACAGCCTGGATCCCAGTATGGCAGATGGATTGATGCGTGGCTTGAACAGCTTGGATGATTTTTGATTTATGTTGATATTTTAATGACTAGACTCTTCTGGTCTTGCAAGATCAAAAGACAGCAGTCAGTAGTTACTCAGTTATTGCTTTTGGAAGACTAGAAACAACAAACGGGCTTACAGGAAAAAAATAAGATAACGTCCCAACATGAAACGTGAGTGGAACTCTGCCACAAGCAGAACAGCTCATTTTCTGATTTGTTTTCATAATTCACTATTTTCTCAACATTTTTTTCCTTTAAAAAAAAAAAATCAGAGGGAACTGTGTTAATTTTTTCAATGGAAGCACAGTGGACTTAAAGCAAAATGTTATCCGGTTCTCTTATAAGGAACAACATTTCTTTTAAGAATAAGATGAGCATAAAAAATTTAATTAATCTCAGTGAAAACTGATAAAAAAAAGAAAATACTGAACAGCGTTCCGTGGTGTGGTGACTATAGCTTGCAGGTAGCAGCATTTACTAGTTTTCAGTTCTTCTTTACCAATGACTTGCTGTCAACGATAACAGACTATCGAATTTAAAGTGTGGATCTATTGAAACAAGCTGTCAGCAGCAGCATTATAGTACAACAGTAGTGACACAGCGCAAATCAAACGTAAGCACAAAATTAGCCTAGGTAGCATTTTCCCTGGAAATGTTAAGTATAATATGACTGCTTTACACTTTAGTTTAATAATATCTAAGTTAAGATAACTCGTCGTTCATCAACAGCCTGCACAGTATTGCCACATAAAAAATGAAAAATGTCTTCTTCCTGGCATGTTGCAACTTGGGTAGAGCTTTTCCTTAAACCCCTCCCTTTCCACCATTTGAACTGCTGTCATTTACTTGGCTAAACAATATGTAACTGCATCAGTGATTCCCATCCACCGTTTGCTCTTCCTGTCATAAGAAGTCTAACTAGCGAGTGCTCCAATGATGCTTGGGTGAGTCATTTGTTTACATTTGGGTCGTACATCACCAGCTGATAGCATCTCCTCTGTCATAGCCTGGTCGTAGTCTGTGTTTTTGGCTCAAGTACTGAAACAAGTTTGTCGTTTCCAGCTTTTGCACGAACAATTTTAAAGTACTGTGCTTTGTTGGAGGTTTTTCAATGATCCCAGTTATTACCAAATTGTCATCATAGCCGGACACCTTGTTCTCTGCCTGTCGGACATGTCTGGGTGTGCCTCATTGTTGTGTGCATTACGGAATATGAGCGTAGGACGCTGCTATAGCAATGATATCATAGAAAGACATTTAAAAAAACAAAAACAAACAAACAAACACACACACACACACACACACACACACACTAAAAATTGTGCTGGCATTATCAGCACAGCCCTAGTCTGTGTATTTCAGAAACTGTTGTTCTACTGGAATTGTCCTGGTAAAAATGTGTTGTCTTGTTGATGCCAAAGGTCAAAGGAGAATGGCCAGACTGTTTCCAGCTAATAGAAAGACAACACTAACTCAAATAGCCACTCATTACAACCAATGTATGCAGAGGAGCACTTCTGAAGACATAACATGTCAAACCTTGACGCAGATGGTCTACAGCAGCAGTTTGCACAGGCTTACGAAGACTGGGAAGAAATGTTGCCTGGTCTAATGAGTCTCAATTTCTGCTCCAACATTTGGATGATAGGACCACAATTTGGTGTAAACAACATGAAAGCATGTATCCATCCTGCCTTGTAACAGTTCAGACTGGTTTTAATGACAAGAAAGATATTTTCTTGTCCCTCTTTGGTCCTCTTAGTATCAAACTGAGCATCATTTAAACACCTCAGCCTGTCCGAGTTCTATTGACCATGTCGGTCCCTTATGACCACATTGTATCCATTTTCACAGGGCTACTTTCAACAGAACAACAAGCAATGTTTCAAAATCATCTCAACTGGGTTTCTTGAACGTTATGAGTTCACAGTACTCAAGTGGACTCCACACTCACCGGATCTCAATCCAAAAGTGCACCTTTGATCTCATGTAGAATAGGATATCTTTATGTGAAATATGCAGACAAAGATTCTGCACCAACTGTGTGCTGCTATCGTGTCAATATGGACCAAAATCTTCTAAAGCTAAAATGGACTCTTACCCAGCACTGGGTAGGCGTACCTAATAAATTGTCCAGTGAATGTATGTTATTTAAACCTGGTCAATATGATAAGAACGCATGTAAAGAACACTCATGTTCATATACTAATAACCAGCTAAAGATGTATAAAAGTACAAAAGAGGATCAAACTATTTATGAGATGACCGTGTGCTTAGTACATGGCCAACTGCTACTGTAGTAAAATTTTCATTTCTAGTATTTCTAGTATCTAATAGCAGAAACCAAGCCCAAATGAATATATGAGCAGTTATAAACCTACGATCATAACCTGAAAACATAGCTGTTGGCAGTGACGTCTTCGCACAGACCACCACACAGCATCCAGCTGTATATTATATTATGCAGAACTAATGAGATCAAATTCCAGCATTCAGACAGCCAGTTATGTCACTGACAAACGCAAAAGACTAGTATTCGGGCCCCATACCCTGCACAACTTCCCCCCACAGTCCTACCACAGGGAGAGAGCGCAAGAGAGACGGAAAAGAAAAAAAAAAAAGAAAAGGTGAAAATAATGCTCTGGTAAGTAGTCCCAGCTAGCACAGTGCTGCCTGGAAAACCCGACAAGGATCATGCTGCTCTGGAAGAGATGGACTAGCAGATGGAGCATAAGCAAATCTAGTAAATTCTAACCAATCAGGTCTACAACAGCGATTTATAGAGCGTCCACCTTTGTCACAAGTCAATACCCTCACACTTATCTATGACAATTTTAAAATTAAAACATACACCATAGAATGAAGCTGATTAGCCTGTGAGAACAATTCATTGGTCTAGAATGACGTTGTAAGTGTTCACCATGGTTTGATTACAAGTTACAGTACAGTTTAGAGGACCAGCCATCCCTCATTAGCCTGTAGGCTTTTATGACCAACGGTAATTAGAAATCGGGATGGAGTAAATTGTCTGAATTCACAAAGCTGTAATCACCGTGTTGGGGGTGTTTTATGGAATATGAGCTTGCAGTTTAGCTTTCAGGAGGTGTTTGTATCTAATTAAATGAAATCTGAGAGGGGATAAATAATTGTGGCAGAGCTAAATAAGGGTGTAATCAGCAGCCTATTCTGCAGAAATAATGACATACTTTAAAATATATACAAATTATAATTCTATTCTTGATTCTTAACAGAACCCTAGCTATTACAAGGATATAAATAAATCTGCTGATGGTTAGTTCGTGACCAGTTAAACAACGTGAAGCATTTCAAGTCTGTCCCTGGTCATCCTTCTACTGTGGCATTAATGTATCGTCTGGATGCTTGCAGATTAAACGATCCATTGGGAGCAGGGTATTAAGATTGAATGAGAGGACAGACTGAGGAGAGAGTTAAGAACCTTGCAGGCATTATTTTACAGCTCTAAGCTGCATTGTATGTTGCTAAGGAAGTCACAGAGAAGCAGGACACCTTGTACGGAGCCTAAACATCTGTGCTGGAATTACATAAAAATCAAACTGCTAAAAACCCCAAGGACTCCTACAAAGGACTTAAAGTGATAACTTATGCAATACTAGAATGACCATAAAATATTATTTTCAGACTACTTTAAGTAAGTAGTGGTCAACCATCGCACTATTGAGTACACTGCAAAAGGCCTCCACTTTAATTCCAGGAGGAATCCAAATCCCTTTGGATTCACATAGGAGCAGTCAAAAGTAGGTTCAGACCACTTTAAATATGCCACATATAGTATAAGGATCATTTTTGGATTTAAACTGAAGGCGTTTTTCCCCAATGCTTCCTATGCACCACCTTGACATTTTTTTTAATAACATGGGATTAACTTCTAACGCTCTCTTACCAGGTAAGCACTGGATTTAATGAGCAGTAACACACAATGGGGTATTTAAGATCATGATACCTGACAGAATTTGGAGAAGAAGCAATAATAAAAGGCAAGATCAACCATTTTCCAAAGCTGGTTTTTGTGTGCTTAACTTAACATGGAAAGTTTTACCAAAAAAATAAATAAACATAAAAATAAAAATAACAACTAGTGAAAGATTTTAAGTTGGCACTGTTACTATGATTTCTTAGGTTTACTGTAAAATTTCACATGCAGTGATGCACATGATGGCAGGAGTGCAACGTTAAGTCTCACCACAACTATCTTATAACATCTTGCATAGTTTTCTGGGGTTTGTTATCAAGGAAAAAATGGTGCTTGGTGACAGAGGAAAGAAAAAACCCCCTTTTAACAGGATGAAACTTTTAAAAAAAAGCAGGCTTAGGGACAGGCAGCTATTTATTGCGACCAGTTATGGTAAAGGGGGAAGACAGGACAAAGGACACATTATGGAAGAGAGCCAGGGATAAATAAAAAAAAAACAAACAAACAAAAAAACCAACCTAACAATTAAATACAGAGTGGTGTATAAACACAGTGAAGGAAAAAAGTAAATGAAGAAGAAACGCTCAGCACATTATAGGAAGCAGCCTAGACCAATTGGAACGTAGAGAGGGTGTCTCCAGAATCAAAATTGGGAGCTTGTTCCACAGAAGAGAGGCCTCCCATTCTACTTTAAAATATCCTAGGTACGACAAGTAAGCCCACAGTCTGAGAGCAAAGTGGTCTAACGCGGTGATACGGTACTATGAGGTCTTAGAGATAAGATGGGGCCTGATTATTTAAAAGCTTTAATGCGTTGAGAAGGATTTTAAATTAGATTTTGGATTTAAGAGGGTGATAATTAAGAAAATCTAGTATGAGAGACATAGGGATATGTCTCTAAACCCTCACCTGTGCTGTCACTAATGGGAAACGGTGAGGCGGGTAATATCAGATATTGAAAATATATAAAATTTGAAAAAAAAATATGGGATTCACACTTTTTGCTAACCAATTCAGCAAGAACAGGTAATTCCCTGAGCTTTAGAAATACAAACTGATTTGAATGTCGAAAGTAAAACCTACTTTTTTCTGTTCTTAGACGTGGATAAGGGTGGTGCCTGGGGTAGGAGGGCAGCAGCATCCTTGCGCGGCCTGCCACGTGGTCGCTTGTCTGCGTGGGCAGGACTTCCTGTGGACGTGGCCCCTACACTGCTCGATGGCGGTGAGGGTCCCTGGTCAGAGGGCTCCACAGTCTTATCCTCTGATGACATTCTGAAAAACCGTTAAGAAAGACGAGGTAAGCAATGTTTGGAAAAAATCAAACGGATGCTGATTTGCCCCCAATCTGAATTCATATTAACAGGTTTTAATATAGTACATGTCTAAGACGCTATTTTTAACTGATAAACGTGGAAATCCATTTGCTTTGAATAATTGTTTTATTTATCTGTAAACTTAAACAGCATAGTCAGAAAGCTTTTGTAGTCTTTCAAATTTTCTGCATTTTGTCCAGACGACTAAATTGGTTTAAAATTTTTATATACAACTACTCTGATACGTTATTGAAAATATTCAGACCCTGGTGGCTCAAAGTTTACTTAGGAATGATACACGCTCAGCACACCTAGGTTTTGATGCACATTGTCATTTTCAAGTCTCACCAGAGATCCTCTATTCGGTCTGGGTTCTGCCTGGTGTACGGTATAAATAAGGTGTGTCCAAAAAGGTTAAAAATGGGTACGTCTCCCAACATATAAACTGGTACTGATAAAGGAAAAGTGTGCTGATGATGTGTAGGTAACACATTCGTACATTTTGAGAAATTTAGGTCTGAAATAGTGAGTGCAAAATCTGTCTTGCCTTATTAGTGTTTCCTGCTCACACGCACCTATTGAAATCCATTTGACAACATGTATTGTGAATAACACTTACTTCATTTTACTTCTTTGTGATTTTATCAAATTTATTTGCATTTGATTATTTTGGGGGAGTTTGAATAAGTGTGCTGTAAGTGGCTTCCTATGGAAGAATGCTACTCTGTTATACTTGGAGGTCGTTACCAATAACACTGTGCAACTAACCCCCTCAAGTGCTATTACAATTATGTCAAATTATCATTAATAATAATTATTAATATTATTAAAAGTATTATTTTTTTTTAAAAAAACAAAAAAAACCTCAATATCTCGACCCCCCCTTCAGTTAAAGTACCAAATAAAATTCAAGGAAATCCACCTAAATAATGCATAATAAATCCAATATTTTTCCAAAGGCCTTGAGAAATTGTGTTTAATATTTGCAATCTGAACATTGACCAAAATACTTCAAATTAAGTTCTTTGTTTTTGGGGGTGGGGGTGTTCCCCCATAAACCATTCCTGTCCTCTTCACAAATTCTGTGAAATTGCTTCATCTTTACTTTTGTTTTTACTACTGCGTTTTGTAACTGCAACTCTGTTTTTATATGTAAATTACTAATTAAGGGTGTATCTATACTCATGGCTGAAAATGAGAGAGGAAATCAGTCTTGTGCATATGCATACAATTTCAAAATGAAGATATTAAGTCATAATGAGTGCCTAGTTTCCAACAAACATGCCACTTGATTTGCAACCAAACTTCAAGCAGGCGGTCATGCAAAACTGTTACATTAACAAAACTATGACACGATACCTGGTTAATTATCTTGAAAGAAAATGTACTCAGGAGTGCAGTGACCTCTGCCAAGGGAGTACCCCGAGTCATTTATCAACTTTAAGTCCAGACTTATAGTTAATACCACGTAATTTGTTATTTTTACAGGCAACTCCAGATTATTTGCTAATTTTATATTCTTGCCGATGTTCTCTTTTTCATAAACAAGAGAATGTCTGACAATTCACTTTTATATACAGTGCCAACTCCCATCTAAAGCTGCTTCAAAGCGCTCTACATTGCAAGGTGAAGACCCTAATATATTAGAGGACCCCACCCCCAAGAATTAGTGCACATGCTTGGTAACAAGCATGTGCCTTCTTTTAACAAGAAGAGACCTTGCAAAAAAACAAACAAACAAAAACAAACAAAAAAACAGTCTCAGGGATCTGTTGTGATTGGTGGGAGGATAGAAGGGATAGAAGAAAAAAACACACGGGAAATTAACCACATACAACAGAGTGTAAAAGAAATGCTCAGTGGATCATGAGAAAAGATAATTACTGAAAGAAACTGGCATGCTAACAATTAACAGATCTTACTGAACACAAATTGATCATTTACAACTTCAGTTTTGACCTGAATACCTACAAACACCCAATTGTATACATGGTTGCTTCATTCATCATTTAGCCAAAGGAGAAACCAAACAGTTGCCACGGACCTCAGCCAATAAGCTCATCAAACTTTAATGGTGAAGATTTAGCTTATAATAATTTGTTTGACTCGTGTACAATATGCAATAGTCATCACATTCCCTCTTTTGTTTGAATCCTATAAAAAACAGTTGTGAAATGCAAAGTTGGTTTCTTTGGTCTATTTAAAAAAAAAAGAAAAAAAAACTTTCACAGAAACGTTTGAAAGCTTACCCCAGCTGCCATCTACTACTCAGTGTATCCTATGCATTCACTTTGTTGGCTAGCTGTAAACAGTATGCAAGAAACTTGTTTTGTGATAGTTGCAGCATTAGCCCGCCCACTATGCCTGCAGGGAAATGAAGTAGTGTGCTCAGGAAAACACTGCGTTGCTATTGCACATAAAATGCAGATATTACAACTTTTTTTGGAACACTGTCATTTCTCAAACACTGGTATTAGTCATAAATTTGTGTTTTTAAAAACAGCAGAGTGTTTCAGTATTCTTCCAGTACGTATACCATGCAAAACTACATTTTTAACAAGGCATTGCTTCAGCCTAGCCAACCTGATATAAAGACCTGATAGGTGTTTTCCAAACTTCCATTTAAAAACAATGAATGGTGATGAATGAATAATGCTCTTGGGCATTTTCATTTTCCAGAAACTTTTTGTATCTTTGCAGATCTGTTTTAACACGGTTAAATGTTAAAACTTAAAAAGACATATCCAGTGAGGATTGGCTCCAATCCATAACACCCATCTATGTAGAAGCCTGATGTTCTATTTCAGTCTTCAGTAGCATTTAATAACACTGTTTTAGTGATGTTATTGTGCCTTACTGTGTCCAAATCGATTTTTAAAAAATGAACTGAATTCATGTTAGGACTCTTGATTACATAATTACAAATAACTGGTTTTAAGCATTTTTGAGGTGGCTTATATGACCAGAGACATCTCAACCACACCAAGATTACAGTTTTGTAGTAGAAGCAAGCTAGGGGCTTAGAGAAAATCAAAAAATTCAACGGGGCCAAAAATTGTTTGTTAGCTTTTGACTATTGTAAGTACAGTGCAGTAGGATTTCTGCTTCTTACTCAAAGCCATCTGTAATCACTCCACATACAGCCAGTCCACATTTTCTATTCTTTGCAACCCACACACTGAAGAAAAAGCCACTACAAAGCACTCAATGGTAAACAATGGGAATACTGCCCTTTACTTGTATTTAACAATACAAAGTAATTTTGAAATGGCAGGATTGTAATGGTAAATGGACTATGATTCTAGTAAGACTAGAAATAAATGAACTTAAGTTTGGATAGACCATTTATAGCCATGCTTAGGTTCCTGCAAACTTGATGTTTCTGGTGAAGTTTAAAACCAGTTTGTAAGAAAAACTTTACAGCTGCAACAAAATACTGGGTTGAATGTCAGCATCACAAAGAATAAAAGTTCCAGAGTAGCTGTTTTATTTAAATGTGTTTTTATTTTTTAATAATAACAATAATAATAATAATAATAATAATAATAATAATAATAATAATAATACATGCATGGGGGATTAATATACCTGATCACAGAAAGATGCAAATTCCATTGAGATTAAAAATGTCAACACCTCTTATGCGTTATGGTTAAAATAGTGGAGACGTTTAACAAAAGCTATGTCTTTCTGCAGTTTTCTACACACTTGGTTATACTGAAAAAGAAAACAAATAGTCAACAACCCATTAACACCTTAAAGCAATGTACTTTAAAAATTTGTGAGCAACTTTTAATTAAAATAGCAAAAACAAACACTTGAGTCTAAAGGTGTGATGTATACCCTGCTATATATGCTATAGACATTGGAGAGTTTGTAAACAATGGTGTCACAGCCATTCAGCATAACAACTCTGTGACAATACCATTCTTAAATATACTCCTGAATATTTTTCAGCTTACTATTTGTTAGGGTACTGACCAAGTTTTATCAGCTCTACCGAGTACTGATTCACACTAAATCAATCAGTGTAAATTTTGGTACTGAAGCATAACTGGGTTAAAAGAAGAAAGAGCGAGGATGCATAACATCACTCGTGTGACATGTGAAGACTCGACACCGGACAGGGCAATGGCGGTGGGGAGCTAAAAGCAGTTTCAGCCGTGGTTACACCTTTTAAACTCAACTGCACAATATCTGTAGCACAAAATGCAAAGCTGGTCATGGCAACACATCTACTCTGAGAAAACACCTGGTAAAACACAAAATACATCTAAAAGCCGAAGAGTGTATTATATTTGATAGCCTGAAAGCAAATTCAACAAAGGACTCGCAGCTACCTACGAATCCCGGGAATGATGGCCAAAGTCTGAAAGAGATAGTGACAGCTTAATCAGGTAATTAGGCTATTTTCCCCCTCTTGTAGTGATTGTCATTTTAACTTAGCATTTTTTCACTGGCTGCACTGAAATTTCTCATCAGCATGCTATTTACAGTAAACACATTATGTGGTACAGCATGTCCAAAATCTTGATTTGTGACCATAACTAACAGTAGGCCAAATATTACCATTTAATATAATATGCAAACACTGTGACATGAACACTGTCGTAAAACTAACCAAGGTAGCTGGCGACAGCATGCATGTACAATTTTATAAGAGAAGAATTTGAATTTATTTTAAAACAAGCACTAAAAAAAGTTAACATTTGGTAGGGGTACCTGTATAAATTCAGACATGAAGGGTACCCAGCCCTGGTTATATTCTGTAAAAATTGTTTCCACATTGGCACATACAGGACAATGTGGCCATTATATCTGACATCAAATCATGCAAAGCTCAGTACTGCTAAAGAAAAGATGTACTGGCAAGCAATAAAAAAACATGCCAATTGACTCTGAAACACATACATATCGAGTTTTGCGTTTTCATCTGTAATCAAAGTAATCCAAGCTATAGATGTTTTCTTTTCTACTCTCAGCACTCTTAAATACAAATCATATTCACCCCTGTACACACACATTCATATAGCTTTATTCATTAACTTTAACCTCATTATACTAGAGTTGGAGCATTCGATTGCTTTATTAATTGAGTAATCTATTGATTATTCCGTTGATTAATTGGAAAGAATTAGGAAAATACTTTTCTTATTAATGAGCAATAATAAATACTGAAAAGAAAAACCACAGGTTTTTCAGAATGAACTGCTCTTTTTTCCATTTTAGTAATTGCAAAGTTTTGAAGTTTAACTTCAATCAACATCTGTTAAAAAACAAAGTTATGATGGTGTAGTCATTAATTAATATTAATAATAATTCTGTGTCCAACCTAACAACCCCCAGGCCCGTGGCTCTGAGTTTTACTGGTCCATGTACATTTTTTTTTTTTAAAGGCATTATTATTATTATTATTATTATTAAATATTAAATCAATTTCATTAATATAAAATTTATTTCACTTTTAATCTGAAAAATGTTACAAAAGCCTTATGGTCTGGTACACCCCATGCACCCCTTTAGACTCAGTATTGTTTGTTGCACATATGTCTTCCACGTAAAATAGGACAGCTGACATCAACCTTTAGCAAGCTGTATAGTTTAAACATGCTGTCAGACTAGGTTAACAGTTCATCTGCATGTTTTAATACAACCTCTGGCAGCACACTGAAGATTTTTCCCTGTGTAAAACAAACAGCCAGGGATGGAGCAGCTTCAAAGTTTGCTTTTCTTCAAGTCAGAGGTTGCTGATCAGGTGCTTTGAAGCACTCCTGCTAGCTTTTTACCAATGAAGGTTTTAATGGCGATTACAGGAACAGTGCTGCAGTTTTAGAGCAGCCTGAGCTCACCGTCTCGGTAACAGCTCCGCCTCTTTGTTCTTCTTGGTCTTGGGGTGTGTGTGTGTGGGTGTGTGTGTGTGTGGGTGGGGGTGTGTGTGTGTGTGTGTGTGTGTGTGTGTGTGTGTGTGTGTGTGTGTGTTTGTTTGTTTGTTTGTTTTACTCAAATAGTTGCAGCCATACTTTGTATCTACATGCACTGACAAACTCTGTTGGCTACATCAGAGGCAATTCATAAGCATAGTCCTCAACATGTGGACTTGAGGAGTCCGGGACTGAAGTACTAAACTTTGTACATAACATGCTCTATGTCCTGAGCCACAGCCACTCCAATACTGACGAATCACATTTTGCTTTCATGTGGCAATATCAATGTGGAAAGCAAATTAAAACAAATAAATAACAAATGTATTGGCCAAAGAGCAGAATCCTTCAACCAATATCTTATGACAAGTGTTTTAAATGCCACTTTATAGTTCGGAGAAGCTGTGGCAGGTCGTCTACCAATCAGGTTTGTGGCTCGATTCCCTGGTTACTCCAGTCTGCAGGTCGAAGAATCCTTGGACAAGATACTGAACCTCAGGTTGCCCCCTGATGCATCCATCACAGTGATGTTAGCTCAGATATGTTTAAAATACTACTACTAATATCATCATCAGTATTATTAATTATCATTATTATTAATACTAATAATAATAATAATGATAATAATAAATTGTAGTAACAGTGCTCAGTTAAATACTAGTGGAAATCAATTATGACGTCCCCCTGCTACACTGGAACCCCTATCACACTGGCTGATGTCTCTAGAGGTTAAGCCATCAGAATACAGCCCAGCATATCTTAAAGTCTTTTAGTGACTGAGATTTTAAAGAGCCAGAATATGATATAAGGGCACATGATCTATAGCTCAAACTGTTTTCATTATTGTTTGTATGGGATATACTGATATAACTTTTTTGATTTCTGACAGGTTGACTACAGATTTCTGCCCATATAGAGTGCAAGTGCTAAATTTAAAGGCTGAAGTCCTTTAATGTGTAAGCCAACATGAAACAAAATTAAATGCTGCAAAAAAAGTTGAAAAATACATTCAAGAACAGAGTTTTATCGCATTTGTATTTATTGGTAAAACAATAAAGGACAGGTCCAACATCCATTTTATTTTCTCTTTATTCATTTAAAATATTCACCAAACTTATTTGCATTAGTTTCACTTCAATTCAGTGTGAAAATCATTACAGTGAGTGCACTATGGCCATTTACAGTCACGCTAGTTTCTTTTTTCGCACTTTAAGTTCTTCTTTCCGAAACGTCGCCTGTGAAGTGGTGCTGAAATAATATTAATGGAGTTAATGATAAAACATTGTGTTACGATACATGCAAGAAGCATTACACTGAATATACAGCAAAAGAGAGGAGCCAACAGCGAATTAACTGCCGTGTCCTGAACTCATGACATCCGTCAACTCACTTGACTACAATAGACAAATAGGTCAAAAAGTATCCAAATATACAAAGAAAAGCTGCTGGTGGTGCAGCTATCCAGCCAACGGCCTTCAGTTCTTAGTGTTTCCCGTGATACATTAGCTACACTGCTAGCAACTGATGCACTGCAGCAGCAGCATGACAGGGTAAACACAGAGCATAAACAAGAATAAAAATTAAAAGATCAGCCGCAAAGATCATCGCTTATCTAGCTTTCCAAGTAAGGGTCCCACTGATATGGGGCTGGGCAATTCAACAAAACCCAACATTCAGAACCTCTAATCCACATAATCTTGACCATGTCTGTCATTTAATTTTGTATTAAATTCTGTTAATACTTAGTTATCATTCACCGTTTTCTTTAAAACACACTACCGAGTGTGTTCTCCAGTCCAGTGTGCAGTACGGAAAATTAGCACCATGTCCATTGACTGGACACATTTTGTGCTTTAGTAAATACAACATAAAACAAAAAGGAAAAACTGTTGCAGACCAAAAGTAATACCACCAATCTCTTACACCTTGAACACAATCATATTACTGAAAAAGATATGCTCAGCTACTAAAACTGGGATATTTACAATACAAACCTGGTGAACTATATGCCTCTGCATGTGTAATAATCATTTACTAGTCAAGAAGTCAATTAATCTGGACGCCTTACAACCTTAGCTTGGCATCTGATCCAAATATTTTTGCATCCCTGGTGTTTGTTCATTTCTCTCTCTTGTTCATAGTGTCTTAACAATGAGTGAGGTAACTGTTCCATTCTGATATTAGCTGTAGTCTACCATGTCAGCTAGAGCAAAAGAGATAAAATTGAAGGGGTTTGACCAAAGGAGCACCCTTGGTCTTGTTCTTTGCTGCTCTACTATGATGTGAAAAGTGGATGAATTAAATTTTTAGTAGTGCACCCTTTCCTTATGGCTGTAGCCAGAGGGCCAGGCTTTGCACATCCTGTCGATAGCCGATGAACTGCCAGGCTGAATTAAAAGACACTCAAATGAAGATTCTTGAGACTGCCACTTCAAACCATTCAATGATACTAGTGCAGCATAAGAACACATCTGCATGTATTATCTTCCTCCACTCTTTAGTTTTTTTGTTTGTTTTTTTAAAATAAATTCATCACCAGTTACTAGCATTTGCCTGGACACGCATCTTCTATACAAATCTTCTGAGTGGAGCAGCATAATAAGACTTCATGGAGATTCATAATTTCCATGTCAGAATAAGCGCTGCTGTAATAGATGCTTGTGTAGATCTGGATCTGGTCTGCATGTGCACATGAATATTATGAACACCTGAATCTGGCTACAGTAAGTGTTGCAAAACAAGTCTTTTTATCATTATTGAAAGTAACATGGTTGTACGAGAGGTACAGAACTTTGTTTATCTGAAATAATATTACACTGCTATGACCTTCTCAGCGGCCATTTCCAGATGTTCATCCGACCCAGCCCATTTAGGGCACAAAGAGCAGACTTGCCTTGCGTATAAGTAATACTGCAGTCTATACGGGGTGCATAATGGCTTGTACACAATTTCTACTTGAAGCATTTTTAGTAAGGCTTCAAATTTCTTATGCAGACATTTTGCTTGACTGTGCATTGTGAGCAGAATACTGTCAAAATCTGACTTCATTGCAATACCTTGTTGTGTTAACCCAGTTCACACAATAATGGCTGATGGCTTTCACTGTATTGCCTGTGTGGACAAGGACAAAGTTAAGTGGTTTGTGAGGAAACCTGAGAAAGTACTGTGTTTTACACACCACCACACACCCCCACCCTGGGTGTACTGATCAGTTATATTAAGAACTATTCAACAATACATAGTGACTGATTTTAGCATTTTTTTAATGCATGCAAGAACAACATCATTGCAGTGTCAACCGTAACATTTTTCATTTACAACACTACTCCCCAGGCTAGAAGATCAGTCTTTTACCAAAACCCCTGTATATTTTACAAGACTGTGAAAAAAAAAGAAGATAAGCCAATTTTAAATCCTTTGTATACTGCTGGATACCTTAACGTACAACAATAGCAACATATCAGTTTTGGGGATATCACAATACTACACTACCACCATTGGATTACAAAGAAGCCATATGACAATCATGAGAGAGAAAGAGACAGCTGCTGCCAGCTTTCGTCCAACTTTACAAAATGTTTGCCAAATTTAGGGATCGAGCAGCTTTTCTTTTTCCTTAAGTTCAGCAACGAGTGATATTGCAGTCAATTCTGGAAAAACTTTTTTTTTTACTCCACCTTGCTTCATTGCTTTGGTCACAGCATTGACTCTTTATTGCCCACTGTAAATGTCACAAAGGATACCGCTTGTCATCTCCACTGCTTTATCAACTGTTTGATAAAGTTTTCAAGGTGCTTGGGCTGAATGTTGAATATTTTTCATTTATACACATGGTCTTAAGGCCTTGCAGTCCAAATCCATCTTTCTTTAGGCACAAGTGTGAGTGAAATGCTGTCATTTTTTAATCCAGCACCACCAGCATTGTCTTTTGCACGTTTTCTTTAATGATCCTCTAATGTGGAAATAAACAAGAAAGAAAACAAAGTGAAATACTTGTTAGTGAGCGTTCACTTTAGCCAATTTGTCTTGGAGGTTAATTGGTTAACTGTGACTGGTGGAAACACCGTAACTGAACTAGTACCTGGGAAATAAACTTGCCCATTATTCCTTTGACAAGTCCACAGGTTATGTCGAATCTTGCACTGATTTACCAGCAGACAATCCCAAATCAGCAACGCAGTTTTCCTTGTCAAGCTGGAGCTGCTATTAAGGGGGTCATTTATATTATTCCTTGCCAAGACTAGTCTTAGGCGATGTCTTAGCAAGGACTAAGACATCGCCACTGTCTTGGACTGCAGGTGGCAACCACAGTTGTCCTTCTAATGCAGAAAACGGCTGTAAACTGCAGCAATGTTTTAAAAAGAACCGGCTCATCCACTACACTGAGCTTACCCAGGCAGCAGAGCACAACAAAGACCATCATCTCCAGCTATAGTCCAAGACGCTGCAATTTTGAGTGCATCCGCAGGATGAGACTGATTTGAAGCAGTTGATTATATAATTCATTAAAATGAGCGTAGCTCTTCTCACTCAAAACTTGACTGAGCTCAAGCACTCAACTGTATACTGAAACCCCAGCTTATATCTAGGGTAAACCACGTACCTGATAGTATCAACATCAAACACTTTTGGTCAGTTTTTTTATTTATTTTTGAAATAAGCATCGCACAGACAGAAAATGTGCACAATTTTGCGACACATACTAAATAATAAAAGCAAACTCATTCCAAACTGCAGACCCATAGTCCTTTGGTCAGTAAAGCATAAAATTGTGTCTCATCAATCCCCATTATGTGCAGTAACAGCACTCCACATCTATATAATAATGTCCATGAGGATACATGCAGTTCCAGATTTAATACATGCGATCATAATAAACTGTGCTACATTAAACCTTTTTAAATTCAGTGCCATCCATGCACTAAACACCGCAGACAGTGTGGTCAGAAATGGCTTAAATTATTAGTTAGGCTTTTTCAGTGACTCAGAAGAGATCTCACTTTGACAAACACCACCTTTCGCTGCTAGTCTGTGGCAATTCAACATCTTTCTATCAATTATATTGATTTCAACAGCCTTTAAGACGTCGTCCAACACCAAAACTGAACACAAAATACAAACCCTCTATAATAATGTTGAGACTGCACAAACCCCAAGTTAGGAATGTTACCTCTGAGATAAAAAACCTGAAGACATTGTCTCTTTAAACACTGTAGGATCCGATAAGAAGTCGTCGGATAAGGAGCATTTTTGTACAACAAGCAAAGGCTCAAAGGTGACGAGAACTTTACTTGGGGCATCTGAGGTTAAGATCCGGTAACTACAAGGCAGTCACGACCACCACGGGAGCAGCTGAAAACATGCTAACGTTAGCTTTTGTTGACCGAAGCTTGGGCACAAAGCAGCTGCATCCAGCTAACGACTGCTAGCTTGTTGTGCTCAACTCTGTCGCCTTTTCTTCGTCGACCACAGACAAAAGTAACGTTGACGTCGACTAAATTTAACAGAAATTGGAAAAATAAACGAAGCCATTTATCATTGTTAACAACCGAAAGAGGACTGTACTTGGCTTTAGAGCCATTATCCCGTAAGACAACTTTGAAAGAGAGGGCCATCTATAGCAAACAGGTTACCTATGGTTGCAGTTAGTTGTCCAACTCATACTTGCAACTAACGCCTACGCCAAAACAGTGAAAAACGCTTCACCTCTTTGTTTTCCCAATCCTAGTGTTAAACATGTCCATGGCTCATAGAAAACTTGTCGAGCGACCTTAAAAAACACTACCCCTCCTAATAGCCAGCTTCAAACCGGGTGCAAGGCAAAGGGGAGCATTTGAGCCCAACACACACACACAAAGGCTCGGTCTATTCAATGAAACGGAACTATTCTAGGGAACTACAATGATGCACAAAAAGTGAAAACGATACGTTACACAACCACCCAGGTTCTGGTTTCTTTCTCTTTTAGCTTCCAACTAACGATAGCCGTGTGTTTTCGCACTGAATAGTGCAGTAAATGCGTTAATATTTGCTTATATGGCACCCATGAAATGTTCAATTGAATGTTCCGTTCCGTTGAATAGTCTGAGTCATGAAAGCCAAGGCGGCGACAAACCCCCAACATCAGACTGGAGAAGGATAAGGTTGGCTCAGCCTTACGTGAAAAGGTAAATTCCCAACAAACTCAGCTTACATTGAAGGAAAAGGCCAAAGAGGCAAATATAGCTTACCTTCCAGCCCTATGAATAGAGAGTTATCCTCTTCATGTCCAAAATAAGGGGGATGAAACGTCGCACTTATCACCCAGCTAGCTAGCAAGCTAATGGAGCTAGCTAGCCTCTCTCCAATGAAGCAACACCGCAGTTCTCAAAAATGCACAACGCATATCATTATATTCCAGCGCTGCAATGTTATTCCCAACTTTGCCCATTTGATGGAGAAGCGGATGATGTAAATCCAACAGAAAACCGCTTCATTGGCACACGCATCTGCGGGGATCACTTTCCTTTCTCCAATGACAGCTGTCGTCGCACGAGTTCGGCTTATATAGCTAGTTGGTGTTAGCCACCCAAGTCGACAGCCAATAATTTTACCATTAACGTGTAAACATAACGACCTCGAAATCCAAGCGGCTGCTAAAGTCAATGCTCCGTGAGCCAAACTTTAAGTAGGAATCCTCGGGTAAAGTGTAGCGACCCGCAAAGCAACAGAAAAAAAAAAGCTGGATGCCGACCGCTGGGGGTTGGCAACTGGTTCTATTTTCTTCAGCTGCGACAAGCTGCGGGACCAAGCGGCCAGTTTAGGAGAGACTCACAGTCATCCTGCCACGCAGTAACAACCGCCTCCAAAAGACATGTAAAAACAAACATTAGCTTGCCAAAAACAACATCTCGCCTGCCGCGCTGACCGAGCTGCAAAATGATTATGAAATAGCACAAAATTAAGTTGAAGATGACGCTTCGGGGCGCTCTGTAACGGTGGCCATATCTAATGATAAGTGGCACCGAAGCACAGCCCCCCCTCTCCAGGCTCCTCAAAAACTAGATCCGCCTCCTCCTCCCCCCGAACAGCACAACTACGGGCACAAATCTTTCAGAATCGACGGGGCTCGCCGAGAAAGGGATGTTTCGCGAGTGTGAGGCGTGTTTAAAAAGACCGATTAGAAGACGCAACGAGAAATAGCAGATAAACCGTTTTACAATTTCTTCAAAATACTCTCTGACCCTGCGGAGGGATATAAGCATTTAGTAAATAAAATAATGGCTAGGGAGGGCCCGAAAAGATGGAGCCTGGAGTTTTTTCCGTTTTGGAGTTGGAGCTGTTAGAAACCATTGGTGCTTGAGCTCATGCAAATCTTTGCCAGCTGTAGCTATAGAGAATCCAACAGTCGGAAGGCTTCCTCATAGCCGGGGGAAAATACACAAAAAATGGATTAACTTTAATACGCCATGGAGCTGGTGGTTTAGGCTGAATGCGAATGTACCTCAGCTGCTCCCATACGACGGCGTCTCTACTCCTGCTTTACACCCCCTACACACACACATACACACGCCCAGTATACAGATTTAAGCGTTGCATTATGTGTTAGATAAAGGTACTCAACAAACCGGCCGACCCACCGTACATTCAGGGGTTAACTTTCGGAAAAGACCCCAGGGGTCGGCTTTCAGCGGCTGTAGATAATATGTAATAGAGGCAGAGAATGTTGTGTCTCTGGTTAGATTTTGCTTTCGATTTTAAGGCTCACTTAACTACAACTTACCAGAGTTTCTTCGAGTGAAGCCCCTCAGAAAATTAACTGGAAATAAACGCAGCCCTATTCCTTTAAATGGTAAACCTTGGCACCTCCTTCCTAAACTGAGAGCTCCCCCTGCTGGCTAATCTAAAGTGTTTATTATTATTGTTATTGTTATTATTATTATCATTATTATTATTATGATTATTATTATTGTTGGTAGCAATCATTTCGACATAGTTCAAATAAATCGCGCATTAAAAAATGTGGCAAATGAAAGCAAGCACTCGGAAAATCAGAGAAATATAATGACTGTAGAGGCTTTTAAGGTGTGTATAAGGCAGATATGTGCAGTTGTATTTGCAGTAATTAACTCTTAACTCCACTGATCATCAGTGGGAGTATCTGCATGTTAGACAAGCCACCATCACTGGTATCAACACACCAAATGAGGGAGTGTGCTTTGTAAGAATGGTTTTCGTCCTTACAGTAGAATTACAGAGACAATGCAAAGCAGCACAGAAACTGTTTTCCAGGGCTTCTCCTTTACATAATCACTCATTAGTTTGTTTACTCTCAATAGTGAGCTCTGGGCTACAGAGTCAGAAATCTAGAATAATTTGTCTAACAGCACAATAGAGGTTGTGTATTATAATCCGTGTGTGTTATCACATATGCAAGAGACAGCCAAACAGGCAACCTAAAAGCATGGAATCTGATAATGCTAACAATACATCAAGCAAATATAAACGAGAACAAAGGGCAGGGAGGACTAACCTGAACATCTACAATACAGGCAAAATACAAATGGGAAGTTAGATGTGATGTGCATTTAAGATAGGTGATAGGTTTGTAGTGGTCAATATATGGACATATGGACATTGAGAAGCCCTGCCTTCAAATACAGTCTGAATTTCCAAGCACTGAAATGATCACTCTGAAGAATATGCTAGTTTTAATGATGTGATGCGTCATTTTTAAATGTGCCATTAACTCATTTATAATAAAGTTTTTGTCTGTTGATCCATTGAGTAGGATGGACCTTTGGCTGCAGGATAGGGAAAAAAAGAAGCAGTTGCCAGTCAGATGCTTTCCAGATGGTACTGCACAGTGGATCAAAATCCGATGGCACTTTTATTCATTATTCTAACAACTTTTACAGGAGCCCCTGCACCCCTGGCTGAAATTCAGGCTCCTTGTTATACAGTTGGCTGTAGACACTCACTGTTGTACCTCTCTCCTGATCTCCTCCATATATATTTGATGATAATTTGAGTCAGAAATGTTTAATTTGCTTTTATCACTCTGTTGCCACTGATTTAAGTCCAGTTCTTGTGTAATTTTGCATACCCTGTTCTTCTCTCCCTGTTCCTTAACAACTACCCTTCAATTTCTGAGGCTTCAGTGAATAGATAGATGCATCTCTCAGGCCCTGTGTCAGGTCTATGCTGGATTTGTCCTCGTTTCTTAACAATATGAATTTCAGATACTGTTTTTCTGCTGTAGAGTTTGTTTGTTTGTTTTAGGTCTGCCACTTCTTCTTCTGTCCTCGTCTTGTTCTTTTTCCTCAAATTTTTTGAAGAACACACTGCACACCATACAGACATATCCCAACCCTTTGGCAAGTCGTCTTTGAGGATTTTGCTTAATTCAACAAAAGTAATAAACAAAATATGTGTTTTTATGTCAGGCTGCTAGGAACAAAGTGTTGAAAGATACAATTTATAATGACTCTTTGGAAAGTTAACATTCAACCCTTGAGTTAGATGCCTTTTTTTTTTACACTTGAATGATTCATAGGTGAGTTTTAAGTGCTGTAACAAACAATAACATTGTTCTGGGCTGGAAGTGAGTGAAAACATTGACTGACCTTCAGAAAATTTACAAGAAAGTTTTGCTCCTTGGAAGTAAAACAAAGAAATGATGGGTTTCTCATGACCTTTTGCTTATACACATATATTTATTCAGGACTGCACAGTGGCAGGGTGTTAGTTCAGGGTTTATCTCCATCTTTCTGTGTGGAGTTTGGATGTTCTCCCTGCATTTTTGTAGGTTCTCACCAGGTAATCTGGCTTCCTCCCACAGTCCAAAAATATGCAGTTAGTGGAATTAGGTTAATTGGTGATTCTAAATTGCCCATAGATGTGAGTGGGAATGGTTGTCTGTGTCTTTGTGTTAGCCCTGTGATAAACTCGTGACCTATACCAGGTGTACCCTGCCTCTATGGTAGCTGGGACAGGCTCCAGCCCCCTCCAACCCTGAATTGAATAAATGGAAGAAAATGGACTGATGGAAGTGTATGTTTTCAGCTTTAATTCACAGGGTTTAACAAACCTTTTGCATTAACTGGTTAGGAATTAGAGACATTTTTATATGTAGTTCTTCATTTTCAAAAGGCTCAAAAGTAATTGGACAAACTAACATAATTTTAAGTATAAGAAAAAAAATCATTTTATTTAATAAGTCCCTGAGGTCCAGAACCCATGAAAATCACCAAATGTTGTGCTTCCTCCCATGAGATGCTAGAGCATAATCTTTCCTGCAGCTGCCTTCAGTTTCTGTGCGATTGTGGGTCTTTCTGCCTTTAGTTTTGTGACTGAAAAGCTGTTCTGAGATCAGGTGACGCACTTGGCCATTGAAGAAGATCGTATTTCTTTGCCTCAAGAAACTTTTTTTTTTTTTTTTTTTTTGCAGCATTCTTTGAGTGATTATGCATTTGCACTGTGAAGCATTGCCCACTCTTTTCCAGCATTTGGCTGACTCTGAGCAGTGAGTATAGCCCTGTGCATTTCACAATTCATCCTTCACAACTTAACCATCATCAATAAACACTAGTGACCCGGCTCCACTGGCAGGCATACATGGCCGTGCCCTAACATTTCCCCCAACACGTTTGACAGATGGGACACAAACGTGCTACACTTTGGATCATTTGAACTTTTCCTTTTCTTCTCCGTAATTACTGGGTACTACATGATCTTAGTTTCATCTGTTCAAAGAATTTGTAAGTTTTTTTCCAGAACTGGAAAGGTGTTGCTGAGACAGCTTAACTTGATATATATTGGACCAGGTTTTGTGAAGTCAAATTTCTGGTCAGCAGTATTTCCTGACAGCACGTAAGGATGAGACACGACACTCATCGGTATCGCTTTCTAAAATGTGACCTTTGTGTGGGTGTACGTTCACACCGTTAACCACCCATTGACCTAATTACCTTGAAAACACAAAGCTCCTGTTTAGCGTTGCATCGCTGATACTCCTGTTGGCCTAATTCCTTCATTTACAAACTCAACACTGACTGATCCACAGAGACTCAAGACTGTAATTACTAGAGCGACTCTGTACTTAATACTGATTTAAAACGACTGTTTTCGTATGCAATGAAAGCAATAATGACAGTAACATCATGTTTTATACTGGAAGTGAATTTAAATTTAAAGAGATCACACAGCTTTTGTCAAAAATCATCCTTCTGGCCAACATATAGCTTGACTCATTATACCACTAAAAGTACATGCATTTTTAGTATGACAAACACTGGCTATGTTTCAGTGTAACTGTGTGCCAGCGCAAACAAAAGCAGCACCCCCAAACCACTGATTTTTTTATTTACACCTGTGGTTATTTCTGCCACGTGTCAAAACCTCTTCCATAAAAATCCCTGATGTAATAAACAAGCAAGCCTTTCAGCTCTTTCAATGTCAAATAAAACACAAAAACCTCTTTAATATTTGTTGCTCTATACACACCAGCCACTTACACAGTGAGGAATCCTGCTTTACCACCATATGAGATATATAAACTATTCTTTAAGATTTAACAAGCATGTAATTTAATTTGCAAAGCTTAGACATGGTGGAAATGCTCCAAAAAGCTCATTAGTGTGGGATAAAGAAGTATTTTGGTATGTTGCAGACAGAGGGCAGCATGGCTCTACTGTTTCACACAACACTGGAAACAGGAACAGGATCAAATTGCTCTCTGTAATTCAACATGAAAAATGCAACCTGTCTGTTTTATTTCTACCAATACAATATATTTTACATTTTCTTTTCTTTTTTTTGCTATTGTTTATCAATTTATTCAAATAGTACCTAGTTTATAGTGTTTAATAAGGAGCATCCTGCCTATTAATGTAAAGTAATATTAGTAAAAAGAGATAATTAAATGTGCTCAAAGACAAACATTTGTGTGCAGTCTTCATAAAGATTTGTTTCTCGTCAGGTAACCGATGGCAAGGTGAAGCATTCAAACTCAGTTTGTCTTCATGCACATTTCCTCATCTTGCAATATAATTCAGTGTACATTTATGCTGTAGGTTTATATAATTATTAGCAGATAAATGTGCTTTAATACAATAAGTCACATCAGCAAAACAAAGCATAATTTCATGGCGAATGGATAAATGCTCAAGGAGCTCTTTTCTGGTTGTTGAGCTTAATTGGTGCCCTTTGGCTATCAGCATTAAGGACTAATTTTCAAGAGAATACTGTGACTGTAAGATAGAATAGGCTTTTTTTTAGGCTATTCAGCCATCACATTGCTAGCCTTGCAAGTCATCATTTGGGTATAAAGTGTTGCAGTGGATTTTTTTTATGTTGTTCCTGCAAAATAATTGCCTGTTTATGTTGGCTGCTGTTTTCAATATAGATGCTATACGTGCAGTTTACAGACCATTGCATGCAAACTGTTATGTGTCATGAGCTACCATGTAGGACAACCCGTATGTATATAAAACACACCATTACTGAGAAATATAGTTGACATAGACTCAGCAATATATATAAAAAAAACAAACAGGCCAACATTATCTGCGAAAATGTTTAAAAAGAAGCAGATCGTTATTTTTGCTGCTGCAACTAGAAAAAAACACTGCTGATAATATCAGTATTTCAGATAACAACCATCCTGCTTTTCAGTTTTATCCTGTATTTCTTTTAGGAGTCTTTTAGAAACAAAGCACCAGTGCTGCCTAAGGTAGAGCAGGAGGCAGCTGCAGAGTAAAAGGACAGACAGCTACCAGGTGAGCAGATGGATCATATTAATATAATAGAAGAGAGAAGAAACATGAAACCGAATGCTGGCTGAGCTCTTTCTCTGCAGAAGAACAGCTATTGTTGAATCGAACCCACAATAGTTCACTGCGCAGCTAGATACTTATTTCCTATAGCTGCACGCAGAACACATTTCAAAACCATAGTATGTAGTAAAAAAAAATTAGACTCAGCGTGAGTGGCGAAAACCACAAAGAGTACACATGCTTCAGTTAGATCTGGATAGGGAATCTGTTTTAATCTTTTATTTCAAAGAGATAAAATGTTTAAATATTTCACAGACAAATTTGCATCATAATTTCCTCTGATAACTTGGTGCTGAAGCCCAGTGTGGAAGAACTTCTACCTTACAAGAAAGAAGGCTTTCATTACAGTCTAATTAAAGAACAAAGAAATCCACTTTTAAGAAGTTATAGAAAGAATTTGTTTGACTTGATACATTAAACAGGCAGAATTGGTAATGCAGATATGAGAGAGCGCGGGAAAGAATTAATCTCTTCTTGTAGACATATCTCAGACATCAAGTCTTTGGTCTTGACAAGCTTTGAATAAAGTGGAAAGAAGTGCGAAAGGAAAGTTTTAGGTCTCAGTGATATTAGAAAGTGCACTCAGTGTGCTCAGATGCTTGGTTCAGACACTGAAAAGCTGCAAAAGAAGTCAGAATGAATCTATTAATTCATCACTGATTGATGAGGGGACACATTTCGTGAACTGAAATATTAAACCTTCATGTCAGTGGTGGCAAGACAGCTCTAAAACCCAGCCTCGCACCACATCTGCATTCTCTGATTTTGCGTGACTTTCAATCATAAGGTCAGGTTGACCTTTTTTAGTCCTTTTGAACCATGAGGGAAATTGATTGCACCGGTGAATTATATGTGAACTGATAAAATATGGGAAAATTAATCCCTGCTTTGCAGAAAAAATTAAATTGAGGCAGAGGGGATTTGCTATTCTTCTGACTTTTGCAAAAGCTTTAATGTATAAAGTCTTCTGAGTGCAGTCCCTACTTGATGAACAATTCTATTGCCCATGGCTGGAGGAGCTAATTAGAATCTATTTATAATCATAGGGGAATATATCCAAAGAGCTAAGAGAGAGAGAAAGGATAGAGAAAGAAAGAAGGGGCTAAAGGGGGGGATGGTGTGCCATGAAATCAGTCTGTGTGCTCTGATATCTGAAACTCAGATGTTCGCATCCAAGGAGCCAGACAAAACCAAATTAGCAGGTCTTCGCAGACAAGACAGAGTTTGCCTTTTTCTTCTTGTAGGAGTGGAAAGCCAGTTTACGGGACATACTTCAGTAACACAAGTGCATAAGTAGAAGATGAAGAGAAACCGTTTGATCATTTTAAAGTTTCAAGTTTTGGAACTTTTCACAGAAGCTTTCAGTAGTCTTATGCAAAAGTCTCATGGGGGAATATAAAGCGGAAGATCAGGACATGAGGACAAGGGGAAGAGAGCAAAGAAGCGAGCTGCATTAGAAATATGATTAAACTATCACAGCTTTTTATTTAATAAAATAGTGTTGAACTGTTCGCATATTAAACAAAAATTCATTTGTTCTCCGCTTTCCTTCACTTTACAGCGGTGTCATCAAAGATCCCACCGCTCTCTGCTTCACTGCTTTCTGCAGAAATGTGTCTCTGCTGTCAGTGCGCTGCAGCCAGACACTGATGTTTATGCAACGAAAAAACCAAGAGCAGCTGCAACTCAGTGAATTCAATGTGGACTACCCAGCATCCACTTACACAAAGCCATTAACAGTCTGACCAGACTGGTGAAATGCTAAAGCGTCACATGCACATGGACAAAGCAGGAAACACACGTTGGCAGACAAGTCAATATAATGGGTTTTCATTCCTATTATATGAGTTGTATAAGTCACCTTAGTTTAGATGACAGTGACCTCTTTCAGAGTGAGTAAACCTCTGGTGTCCAGCTACCCACTGAGCATGTTTAACATAATTGTATTCATTTATCGCATGTTAGGGTCACTAGAAAACCAAAGGAAAGTACAATTGTTGGGCTGCAGAACTTCAAACATTTTAAGAGTATTCTGGAATTATTGGTGTTTGCACAGATTTGCACAATCTCTTAAAAACTGCACAAAGATGTTTTGGACTAAAATTACTTCACATTTTTGTGTGTGTGTAAATGGTGAAACAGTACTTACAAATATGCACCCTTCAGTAGGTACACCTTGCTAGTACCAGGTTGGACCTGCTTTTGTCTTCAGAATTGCCTTAGTTCTTTATGGGACAGATTCACCAAGGTGCTGGTAATAATACTCAGCGATATTGGTCCATATTGACATGATAAGGATCATTACACTACCATCACCATCCTGAAACGTTCATGCAAGGCATGCTTTTATGTTATTTGTGCCAAATTCTGACTCCACCATAAATGCATTGAGATGCTGCCATGTGACTGGCTGATAAGATGTTTGCATCAACAAACAATCAAACAGGTATAACTAATGAAGTGGTGGGTGAGTGGTTTCTTGATGTAATCCTCTTTGCTGTGGGCTTCTGGTGGCTTTATAATTTGTTTTACTAAACAAATTGACGGGTCACACTTTTAGACTGTTTATGTCAAGTAAAGACTGCAGTGCATAAAGGCACTTGAGAAGCGGTGAGCCAAAATGCACCTACTTGAGAAGGTCTATTTAAAGGCAAAGAAACAAAAAATAGTATGAACTGAAATAGCACTGATCCACAAATAATGTCCCGATTTGCTCCAGAAATCACTCATTGATGTGACAGCATGAAAACATTTGACCTGCAATAAAAACAACAATTTATCTGGTAGAAAATTGTGTTTCACTATGTTTTACAGCATCTCCAGGTTGTCATCTTCTCTCTTCCCTGCTCAAACTGTCCCTAAGTCCCGCTGCAGAGAGACTTTGCCCCTCTCCACTTTTTTTTTTAATAATAGTAAAAAAAAAAAAAAAATATCAGCAAAGCGCAGCGAGCTCCCTCACAGGCACACCCAAGAGGCCCTATTAAAGCCAAGGTCAAATCCCACTCTGCTCTACACTTCATACTAGTATCCACTCTAAGAGTTTTCTAATATCCTGGATTCTCTGGTCCAGTCTAACTCTCCAGAGACACAGAGAGCACTGTACAATAATCCTGGTGGTGTAGCAATGCAGGAAGGTGAGATGCTTCTCTGTTTTTGCTCTGAGCACTCTGAAGAAGGGAGAACAAAAGTCAGGCATTAATCCACTTCACTGTTCATCATTAGAAGTGTTATATTTTTCCTCTTCTTGAATAGTTGTTTGTGGTAGAAGGCTAACAATGTTGTTGCATAGTCATTCTTTTGGCATGAAAATGCATCAACTGTGAAAACCTTTTGTTTTGCATTATCTCTTTTATATATCACAGTTTTTGGTCATGTGGCTCATAGGGTGGCCTCTTGTATCCATAAATCCGTTATCTGACTCGAATAATGCTTTATGGAATTTCTCAAGCATGCTGCAGCAATATAGAGGAGATGAATTTATGCTGCAAGTTGCCTTATAATCCTGGGAGAAAAGGTAGTGAGCCGTGAGACACCAGAACTGATGCTATGTCCTCAAGCCATATTGGGTAGTGAGGTGAATGTGACAGAAAAGATTGAGGTGGTCTTAGCCCTGAGATGCCAAGCCCATTGATGGTACAAAGCTATCAGTCACTCAGGGTAGAGCAGGGTGAGGGTGGAGAGTGTTCAGCCACTGCAGGCACTGTTATTCAATAAAAGATGTCTTTGAAGTCTACTCATTATGCTCAGTATTGTAGCATTAGTCATCAAAAACATTACAATAAACAGTATCACAAATTTTCCCAGGAGCAACAGTGTCATACTAATTCAACTCAGTTTTATATATTTAGTTTTTTCAAAAGGGTTGCTTTACGATTGCACCACTCACACTTAAAGGAGCATTTTCACATTTTGAGAAATATGCCTATACACTTTCATGTTAAAATTTCAATAATAAGGGCAAATGTTTCCTGTAAGAGTTTAAAGAAAACTCCAGTGAAAATGATCAAGAGGTTATCTTTGTAGGCTGATATGACATTACTCTGATATATCAGAGTTATAATGGTGGCATCTTTCACAGACTGGACAGCCAGAGTTATGGACTCACATTCATCCATCCATATTCTGCCACTTATCCAGGTCGAGGTCGTGGGGGGAATTAGTTTAAGTAGAAACGCCCACACATCCTTCTCGACATCCACCTCCTCCAGCTCTTCTGATGTGACTCGGGGGCGTTCCCAAGCCAACCGAGCACCATGATCTCTCCAGTGTGTTCTTGGCCTACAACCAGGGTCTCCTCCCAGTTGGACCTGCCCCAACCACCTCATCTCTAAAGATCCATAGTGATGGATTTCAACACTTGGAAGAGCTTCAATTTTCTTTTTCTTTTTTTTACATTTACACAGGTTATAGTACTTTTATGTATTTGACTATGATTTCCACCGCTGAAGCACTGGCAGATCACAATTGCTCATATATTCCTCACACTTATTATTGTTTTTTTTATTTTATTTTATTTATTTATTTTGTTTAAATATTAAACTTTAGGATAAATTTGTCACACACTCTTTATATAAGGTCAAGACCAAACTTCATCATTTTCAGACCCTTTTTTGTAGTTTATTTAAAATTTTGAGCAACATCAAGGTCAGTCAAATCTCTTTGTAATTTATTTCCCCATTGTGACAACCACCTGGGACAGTTTAATAAATACTCAAACACATCAAAGGAAACTGGATATGTCTGTGTTTAATGTCTATTTCCCAGAATAATACGAGTCCAGATTCGTTGAGCATTCATTGCAGCAATGCTCGTCAAACCTTTTGGAACAAGGCTCTAACATTAGAGTGGAGGCACACTTATTCCAGTATCAGTGTGCCAAAAGGGGGAATAATATATGTATATGTATATATATGTACATATATATATATATATATATATTATATATATATATATATATATATATATATATATATATATATATATATGTATTCCCCCTCTCCTCAGAAATATAAGCCTGTGCTGAAGTGAGAAATCTGTCACGGTTTGCTGCAGATGTGATACTGAATACAAGACAGGAAATGTAGCTGCTCATATTTTGTGTAATCAAGCTGTCATGTAGTTTGTTTACACCAGAATGACCGATGATGAAGTGTGGGTGGTGTTTTGGAAATTTACAGGCATTCGGTTTCTTCTCATTACTGTCATGGACTGAGCACAGTTTCAGAAATAATATAAGAATGCTTAATAACTGTGATATTAAGGTGATGCATAGAAAAAAACTGTCCTGAGTTTCTGAGCTTAATTGAGTAATTATGATCGTGTATGCTGCTTGAATTTTAATGAAATGTTAACATAATTTAAATTCAACTGTGTTGTGTGGCGAAAACTGAAGAAATGCATCTGTTTGGCATTTTTGTGGCGAGAATGCGAAATCCAACAGGAGGATCTCAGCGTCCATCCATCTGCCTGCTCAGGATCCATATAAGCACTCACTGGGTAAGAGCCCTGACCTGGGCAAGTTGCCAGTCTACCACAGGGCAAAATCGCCCTTAACGGAGCCAGTCAAAAGCTGGTCCTTTTAGTGGTCAACCAAATCTCCATTGAGAGTTTCTTAGCATTTAAAAGATCACGTTTGGTTTCCCCTCAGGATTTGGTAATCACAATTTATTTTGTTTCCATTAAAAGTAAGAAACAAAATAATTCTGTAAATTCTCTCACTGGATTATAAGCGCCCAATAAAATATCACAACTCAGCAGGGCGTGCGTTACTGTTTGTTGGCAGTAAAACTGTCCATATTGGATAAATAAAACCAGCAATAATATGATTCAACTACAGTGCAAAATCCTGTATTTATTAGCAGAGATTTGCAAAAACCACCATGTCTGAGGGATGGACAAAAGCCATGTATGGCAATCAGAGACAGTCCATTTATATTCCAAAGAAACAGAAAGTGAAGAATTAAGTGGACCCTTACTGCTTCCATTGGAGTTAAGAGGGTATGTAGAGGATGCTAATGAAATGCACTTGATTAACTGATCATCAGCAAGTGTGAGGACCTCTATAAAAGCACAAGTTTTGTCCTTCTGAAGCATTCATGTGTATGTTAACACAGCAGCAATGAGGAAAGATTTTAGCAGTGATCTTAGAAAAAACAATAGCTTCTGCCCATCAATCTGCGAAGGGTTACAAGGCCATTTCCAATTTGAAGCCCATCATTCTACAGAGAGAAAGTTTATTTACAACTGGAAAACATTCAAGACAGTTGCCAGTCTTCCCAAGAGTGGCAAGGTCAGATTGTGCAACGCTCAGAGAAACTGCAATAAAACCTAAGCGCTACATCTCAGACTCTGCAGGCCTCAGTTAGCATGTTCAAGGGCTGGCAGCAGTAAGCCTCTTCTCTCTAAAGAGAAAATTGCAGCACAATTTGTGTTTGCAAAGTTGCATGTGAAGAAATCACAAGACTTCTTGAACAATGTCCTTTGGAAAGATTAAACCAAAGTGGAGATCAGCACAGCATATGAGGACCAATACCTTATACCCACTATCCAGGATGGTAGTAGAAGCATGATGATTTAGGCTTGTTTTGTAGCCACAGGACCTGGGAACCTTGCAGTCATTGAGTGGACCAAAAACTGTTCTGCATACCAATCAAATATAAATGGTAAATGGCCTGCATTTGTATAGCGCTTTACTAGTCCCTAAGGACCCCAAAGCGCTTTACACTACATTCAGTCATTCACCCATTCACACACTGGCAAGCTACATTGTAGCCACAGCTGCCCTGGGGCGCACTGACAGAGGCGAGGCTGCCGGACACTGGCGCCACCGGGCCCTCTGACCACCACCAGTAGGCAAACATGGGGTTAGTATCTTGCCCAAGGATATTTGGCATGCAGCCAGGAGGCAGCCTGGGATCGAACCACCGACCTTCTGATTAGTGGCTGACCTGTTCTGCCACCTGAGCTACAGCCACCCTATAAATCGAACATAAGGCCCTGTGCCTGACACCTAAAGCTTGATCGGAATAGATTCATGTAACAGGACGATTCCAAGCACAGGAGCAAATCTACAACAGAGACTGACTGAAAAAGAAAAGAACCCACGTGTTTCAATGGTCCATTCAAAGTACAGAACTCAACCTGATTGAATGCTGTGGTAGCATTAAAAAGAGCCATAAAAGACCTGTGCATAACTCAGTGGCTGCACACCTCAATGAAATGAAACAGAGTTGTAAGGAAACTCAACAGAAACTCAACAATCAGTGTCTCACAACAATGTGAGACACTGATAAAATCAAACAGAAAACAATTACTTTAAGTTATTGCTGCTAAAGGTGGTTCGACAAGCTGTCGAATCATGAAGTGTGCTTAGTTTTCCACAGGATGACATTTGTGGTCCTGAAGCAGGATTCTGGTAGAAACTCGGTGCATGTTTACATAAACTAAAATGGTTAACAGTGTAAACACCATTAATAATAATATAATTTGGTGTTTGCTATTTAAAAAGCAGCTTTTTATCAAAGCTACCAATTTTAACATATTCTACTGACTCAGTCTTGGCTTTTCAGCTATAATTCAGCACGTTTATTGAATAGTCCCCCTTGTTACTGGAAAAAGAAACATGCTGACTAGATTCAGGTAAAGAACTTATTGGCTAATCTTACATTCCAGCGATCACAAAGAAGCGTTTTTTCTATACTGCTGTAAACTCATCAGTGGAGTTGGAGGTTGCTGTAAATGCCAAACAAGCCTTCTGGACACACACATAAGCAGACAGTTTAGCTATTCACACACAGCATATATTGTATAGGCCTATAGTCATTAAATTTATAAATAAGAACCAAAAGATTTTCCAAGATAATGAAAGATTTTGGCTGCACACTGTCACGGTCCCTGTGTCTGCCCGGCCGATCCAGTAGGGCTACATCCGTTTTGGTTTCTGCTCTCTCGCTTTCTCTCCGCTGTGTTCGCTCTGCCTGGGCGGAGCTCATTGCGGGCTCCCGCCTTCGGCCCACGCACCTGTGAGTAATCACACACCTGCGGCTCACCATCCTGCTTTCCCTGGCTGCTTCTTAAGATGGTGGCTGAGTGCTTCTCGTCGCTGGACCGTTGTACAACGCAAGTTATGTAGCACAGACTGAACAGTTTCTCGTGTTTTCCTAGTAGCTTTCTATTCGTGATGATCTCTCGTCTTTGTGTAAATAGATTTCCTGGACCCGTCCCTTGAACCTCCCTTATATACTGATACCTGAGCACGAGTGCTTGGCTGAGCTGTGGAGCGAGCTGGAGACTGGAGCGAGTGAGTGCACGGAACGAACAGACTGTGGATCTACGAGCGAGTGTGGAGTGTTTTCCTTTCCTGCCCTGATGATCCCTGTCCATTCCCCTCACATTTGTATATAGTTCACTCTGTGTTGTAAATAAAGACTGTTTGGTTCAACTTAGGAGTTTGCGCTTGAGTCCGTTCACTCAACCCTGACACACACAAACTCTGACCTTGTCAAAGTAATTATCATATTTTTCTGTTTGTGAGGTGAAAAAACACAAAATAAGACGGAAATTATGAGGAAAATTTGTTCACTCGTATTACTGCTGCAGTCTTGCCAAATGTCTGGTTACAGCTGTGCCCCCTAGACTGTGGAACAGAGCACATTAATTAGCTCGACCTTTCATTGACAAGTTGACAGTTGAATGACTGTTAGAGAGTTAGATTATGTTTTCATCCATCTCCATCTTGTTAACTTTGCCTCTCCTTTACAGTCAGATTTAAGGGTCCCTGTTTCCCAGGGGAACAAAGCCACCCTTTCAAAACAAGCCAGTTTTCTTGAAACCAGCAAATGCATCTGTAAATCTATCAGCTGGGGAAGAGAGTCTATCTTTCAATAATGTGGTATCTACTCTTAGGAAATGAGGTTTGCAGGAAGTATTCATGTTACTCAAGGATTGAAATATCCATCCTCATCATCATGTTACTCTAATCTAGCTGAAAAAAACCCGAACAAAGTTAGAGTCCAATAATTTATCGAGTCAGTTCTAAGCCAGTATATACTTGGATGTCACTGTTGTTTTAGTGTTTGTGGTTTGTTTCCCAAAGCTGCAAAGTCTGTCAGGGAGAAGATGCTGAGGTCAGCTAAGCTCAGAAATCTATATGAAAAGGAATAGATAGTGCTTTATTGTTCTTGCTTGGAACCAGATATCAATTACGTAACTACTGTCTGGTTTTTTGGTGTAAAGTTAATATTTAAATAAATCCTCAAAGGTGAGTGAAAGTATAGAATAAACTGATTAGGAAAGGAGTACAAGATATCTAAATAAGGTTACTTGCAAAGTCCAAAGTGAATGGCTTCATGTTTTCATGTATTTTAGAACATGGTCTTTGACAGTCCAAGGAAAGATGCAGTGAACCGACATGAAATGGGTGAAAACTATCCCAAATTCAGCTGCTGGACTGAAAGTAAGGCTGCTAAATAAGTCATGGTACCCAGGTTCATTAGGGAATTGCCAGAATTCTCTTTGCTGTCTACCAAGGGATCACTTCAAAGTTTGATGAGGCAGGTAACGAACCTGTATCTCACCCAAACAGGAAAACAACAACACATTTGTACAGAGCCTTGTTTGGGAGATCATAACCTCTTTAAAATGTTAAATATAATTTCAGTCAGAAAACAATCCAGAGCTTCTGTAATCTTTAGACAAAAGGAGTGCCCTGACCAAAAACAGTACCAGAAAATAGTAGGCAGTAGCAAACAATCTATGGCTGAGGAGAATACCAAAACTAATTTCTAGGATCCTTGGACCCAAATTTAGAAAATTTGTCCACAGAGGGTCTAAAGCATAAATACAGGTTCAGAAATATAAAAACACTCCATTCAGTTTTAGCCTGTTTTATCTGTGTTTGGGGTCATTGTCCTGTTGGAGCACTCAGTTGTATCCAAGTTTCAAACATGTAGTCGTTGATTTGTGGTGAAGTTAAAGAATCTGGAGCTAGTCCTATTTCTTTATTATTCCACCCACCTTGTACAATGTAGCATTACCACAGCTAGATCATCAGCAAAATAGCCCTAGATCATGATGCTACCACATATCTTGAAATTTAAGTGTTGGGATTTTGGTCAGTGCCAGAAGTGACATTATTTGGATGAGTTGGTAAATTACTCAGTTAGCTAACATTAGCTAACTTTGTTGTTAAGCTAGGTCCATATGAGTGTAATGCACAGACACAAATATCTGCTAATTAGCAGGATGGCACTCGGTGCTCTGGTTAACTTAGCACTGGCACCCAGAAAGTCCTGAGTTTGGATTCAGCTTTGCTATGTGGAGTTTGCATGTTCTCTTGCTTCCTCCTACAGTCCGAAAACACACACACACCAATTAACACCCATGGGTTTATTAATGGCTGTAAATTGACAAAAGCTGTGAATGTGAGCATGAATGGTTGCCTGACCACAGAACTGTATTAGCTCTGTGACCGACCGGTGCCCTGCTCAAGGTCTACCCTGCCTCTCGCCCTATGACAGCTAGAATAAGCTGTCAGCCTTCCTGCGGCCCTAGATTGAATAAGTAAAAGAAAATTGATGGATGGAATACTAAAATAGTCACGAGTCATAACATTAGTTGGATAATACTTCACAAATGCCCCAAAAACAGGATGGAGAAGTCCCATTCAGTGGCCTAAACTAGAGATCAGGCCTAGCAGATCCCAACTGCATAAACTAAGCTGTGTCAGGACACTTGTCAATCAAAGTGACTACACCCCCAATCCAGGTAAAATTCACTAGAGTTGTTTTGGAGAGAAAAACTATGCTTATTTTTGGAGCCTGCCTCAAATTGCCACTAGAGGACATGTTGTTACGGTTTTGTTGTCACTTGTGCATTAATTGCTTCATTTTCCAGCTCTGGGAGCTGAAGTAACCTTACAGACAGGCCTCAGATGATCAGCAATGTGAAGCAACAGTGATATCCACTACATCACCATCCCATCCCTCTTTATATATCCAATAAAACAAAGTACTTTTCCAAAGGATACCTTGAAATACATGATGGGAAAGGCCTTTTTTCAGTTTGGATGCTCTTCACATTGCTTTGTGTGCCTTAGTTGCTCTCTAGTTTATTCACTTTCAGTTTCTGAATCATTAAAATTTCATATATGGATGGAAAAGTCTAAAATTTGTGTAGCAGAAATATATTTTCTGTTCCTTTTCTCAACTTTTCATGACCCCTGGGTTTATAAATCCCTATTACACTTGTTCACCAAAAGTGAAATACGCTCACACAGTGCAGTGGTGCTGCTTATGTGTTCCACTAACTAACTGAACAGAGCTGCTCTTTCCCACAGTTAAAACGTTTACACATGCAGGACAGGTTTGTTTTCCTCTCCCAGAGAATCATAAATCATAAACCACAAACCCCCACTGTCTCAAATCCAAAGATCCAGCTGCATTGACTATGGCTGAACACGCTGAAGTACACTACAGTGTACATTTGTGGCGTATCCATCCATTCACAGTGATGAATGGTCCCCCTCTCTTTGTCAAAACAACAAAGCGCATGGAGACAAAAGGCTTTGATGATGAGTAATTGTTTCTGACTTGGAATATGTAGACCTTTGTGTGCGCTGAGCATTTCTGTCAATGTGAGATATTTGGTTCACTTTTCCCTTCATAATACTGCTTCATAAAGCACACATAATGTGCTACCCATGTAATGCATGAAGGTGGGTGTCTGCAGAATAATGTGATGGCGCAACAGCACCACAGCTACCTTTATGTGCAGATCTGCTTGGAGTGTAGATGACACTTTGGCCTCTTGATGGCTGTAATTGAGAGCATTTAGAAGAGTTGCAGCTATAGTAAATTGCTGGGATTGCAGCTTTAGATGAGAAAAAGGGGAGATTTAGCCATGCTACGTGTACCTTACGTGACAGCCACTTACTCAGAGTGTGTGCACGTAATGTTGTTTGCTTAGCTCTTTGCTACAAAACACAATGTTGTGAGCCCACACAAATCTGCTCAAATCAAATCTCTTGCTGGCTTATTTTGTGTCTCCTCTCATCCGTGCGTTGACAAATTCCATAATAAAATATGACAGTTTGCACACCGACTGTGTGGAGGTTATTGAATTGTTGCCTCATTTTGATGATTAATCTGGGCCAGCACATACCTTGTGGTGTTGTGAAACAGCATAGCCACTAATGGCATGATTTATCCCTTGAATACAATGAAGCGCTAACTCTGGGTTGGGAATTCCTAACACTGATGTAAAATTGTCATACTACACTCTAGGTGATGAATGTGTACCGTACAGGGCACTGACGCATGAAAGCAATGACAAAATCTCATAAGCAAATTTGAGTGGCTCACAACAAACAATTCTATTGTTATACAGTTGAGCATCTTCACTTGCTCAGAAGGATTTCCACGATATAAACCACATTTATTCGTGTGAGGTGCCTGCTTTATGCTTCTCTAACTCTGGCTGCCTCTAATACAGAGAAGTGTTTATTTTAATACAGACAGCCTCACTTTGTATCTCCCCAAACACACATATTCTCATCTTTTCTGCAACAAAGCGCTTAGGAGAGGAGGTTTCGCTATCCACCGGGCACCAGAGAAAGATGAAGATGCACAATTCAATTTCAATATACGGATGTGGAGTAGCAGTCTGTGTGCATGATTTTTATATAAATTCTGAGAGTGTTGCCTTTTGGGGGTCAGTTAATTACTATATGCAGATCAGGAGGCTGGTAAACAGGAGCTCTGTAATGGAAGTCGGTGAACTGGTAAACAGAAGCTATGTAGAACTTCACTGCTGAAAGGCAACACCACAGGAAGTTTACACGTGTCTTTTGACCACAGCCTGAGATAAAGTGGTTGAGAAGTCTGAGACCTGGCCCTGAAAGCTGATGCAAGGTGTGTGCGTGTGTGTCTGTGTGCGCGTGTTATAAAGCTTTCAGAGAACTATTTAAGGATAAAGTGTAAAATTAGGTTTAGGTTAAGTGCAGTGCAAAAGCGAGTTGTGATATTTTAAGCCAGGATCGAGGATGAGGGAATGCATTATGTCTGTGAAATATTTTGGTTATTGATTAAAATACTAGTTGATTTAGTCATTTTTGGACATTCCTGGAAACTGTGTGCATTTGCTCTAGCTGAGGAAGCAGTCCATGTTGGGTTTTGATGGTTCTGTTTCCACATCACACATATCACTTTGAGAAATAGTTGGACACATAAACAAAGTGTTAAATGTAAGAATTTTTGTGAGCTCTATGGATGCCAGTAGGCTGATTTTGGTACTTTTCTATAGAGTCATTGATAGACTGAATTATTGGATTTATATTAAGCAGCCAGTTTCTTAGGTAGTCCTCGCTAGTATCAAGTTGGACCCCTTGTTTGCCTTCAAAGGGTCCTTAATTCTTAATGACATTCCTCAGATATTTTGGTCCATATTGACATGATAACGTCACATAATTGGTGCAGATTTGTCGCCTGCACATCCATGGTGCTGAGCTCCCATTCCACCACATCCCAAAGGAGATCTACTGGATTAAGTTCTAGTGACTGTGGAGTCCAGTGAACTCATTGTCATGTTCAAGACAGCAGTTTGAGATGATTTGAGATTGGTGGCATCAACAAGAGCCTGAATCATCAATACAAATCAAGATGGAGGCATGGTTTCCTGTTGTTTGTGCCAAATTCTGAGACTACCACCCAAATGTTGCAGCAGAAATTAAGCCTCATCAGACCTGGCGATGCTTTTTCCAATCTTCTATTCTTCAATTTTTTTATGATCCCATGCAAATTGTAGCTTCAGTTTCCTGTTCTTAACTGACAGAAGTGGCACCTGGTGCGGTCTTTTGCTGCTATAGTCGATCTGCTTTAACGATCAAGGTGCACGTAGATCCTCTTCCACATACCTTGGTTGTAATAAGTGTTTGTTTGAGTTACTGTTTCCTTTCTATCAACTGGAAGCAGTCTCCCCATTGTCCTCTGGCCTCTGACAAAGCATTTCCCTCCAGAGAACTGCTGCTCATCGGACATTTTCTCCTTTTTTTAGACCATTTTCCGTAAACCCTAAAGAAAACCGCTGTCATTTGACAGATTTGATATTTGGGCTTACAAGCAGTTGAATCGGTGTACCTAATAAAAAGGCTAGTGCATATGAGTCAGTCTTTGATAAAGTACCCTTTCATGCCCCAAATAGCCTGCTTTAAATAGTCTTTTCATAAATGTATATACTTATCACTCTCTGTCATTCTCTTAAATTTATAACTTCAGTAGGAAAAATAGGGTCTGGTGATTTAGACAAAGAGATGGCAAAGTTTGGAAAGCTGGAGTGGAAATGAAAACATATTTGAATTTGAAAGGTTGTAAACTTTAACAGAGGTACTTTATGGATCAATTGTAGTTGTTCTGCTCCTCTGTTCAAGTGGGTTATTTTGGAAGTGAGTCAACCTCTAAAGTGCCCCTCACCAAGTTAGCCACCAAGAATGGATTTTATAACCACTGTATGACCCATGTTCCTGCAGGCAGCTGTGCTAAGTAATTCCAGGAGAAGCCGTACAGTGAAAAGGCAAGTTAAGCGCTGCAGTATTGCTGCTAACTGTATTCGGTCTTATGGCATTCATGTCAGACCTTCAGCAGCCCACACATAATTAAGTGGAGGAGGTTTTTAAGCTGATAGCACTGCTTCCTCTGTTCTTCCAGGTTGTTATCACTCCAGGATTTGGCTCTCCACATGCTGCCAGTGTTGCCCACATGTACACCACCAACCCCAGCGATCCCTCAGGTCCATTAAATCAGTGGTGTTAAAAAAAACAGGGAATTATTTTATTTTTTATTTTTTGCCTCAGAGCTCATGTGATGAAATTTGTTGATATTCTAATAAGAAACAGGGAAGGCCAGCTAGGAGAAAAATTGGATTTTCAGGCAGAATTCAATGACTTATTCTCCGTGTAGATTGCAGTTTCAGAGGATGGGACAGAATAAGTAAGCTATATGCAAAACCCACAAAGTCAACTTGGAAATTAATTCACCTTAGGAGATATCTGTGGCTCCGTCTTATCCTTATCAAAACTGTAGGAATGTTAAAATCTCCTTAAAGATTTTATTTTCATTTCTTTAATTTGGTTTATTTTTCTGCAGATTAAAACAAAATCAGGATCCTTTGTCCGACCTTTATCCTGTCCTGCCTCATGTCTGTTTTGATAAATGTCTGCGGCATTTTTAGCCTCATCTAAATAAAGTGCTTATAGACCAAAGGGTCTGAAACAAGATCTGAAAATGCAGCATGGGATTTACACTGCTCTCATATACCATCTGACAGGAAATGGTTTCATGATGACAGGCTCTCAGGAGCAGTGATACTTATAATAGTCAGCTGATTTCTTGCTAAAAACAATAAACTCACATGATACACTGGGGAACAGAGGAAGATACAGCTATTATAAATTAAGTCATCAGTGGAGATACGATGATATTATCATTATTATCCACACAGATATGGCCCTTAGTTTCCTCCTTTTTTATTGAAACTGTAGAAATAAGCTATAAAACAGTAAAGCTCTCATTGTTATGCCCAGAGAATCAATGATCAGTACAAAATGCATAACTTAATACACAATAGATTAACTTTGTGCAAACTTTAGACCAAAAGTCTGGCTATTTACCACAACTGAAGATTCCTACGGTGACAACAGGCTCGGAGAATGACCTCTGGAAGCTCTTTACAGTGCTTCATTCAAACCTTAGCCTGTCTGTCAGCTGGTGATAAAACTACAAAGCTGGGTCATAAAAACGGAGAAAAAGACAAAAAAGGAAGGAGCACCATAAAGCATGTTTGTTATGCAGATTTGCTTCATTCAGCCTCCACCCACTCGATTTCATCTCGCCGATTTCCAATTTATTTGGGTTCAGTGTAACTCAGCTCCTGGTCTGAAACCTCTACTCCGCTTCAGCATTTCCACAACAGCATAACAACTGTAATTGGTCTCCTGTGGCTTTAGAGCCCCCTTGCCTGTTCTTCCATTAACACCACCACAGAGCTGCCTGGCTGCCGTCCATGGTGTAGATCTGTAAATGAGTGCTTTGATACCTTGTACCACACACCTTCTTCATACTTCCACCTGTCTCTTGCATATTTATTTATTTATTTTTCTGGACATTTTATTTTATTTCACGTCAAATTGAAGTGAAATAAAGTTCTGACTGTAAAATTCCCCTGACTTTGTCTAAATAGGAGGAGATATCAAGTCGTAACTTTGCAACTATTTTGCAATTGCCCACCTGTGAACTGTCATATCTAAACTGTGCACCTTTAGGTGTAACATGTCTATGAAGGTTCTCAGTCATCCAGGTCATCGTAGTCTAAGGAGCTTAGAAAGAAAAACGTCTCGACTTTAGGTGTAACATGCTACTTTTCTACCGTTATTTGCAGTAAAGGTTGTCCACTCATATTACAGCTACTCACCAGCTGTTTACCGAAGAAACTATAGTGCAACAAAGCAGCCCCTTAACAGAATTTACACGCAATTATTTAAATAAATATCAACATTTTTCTTCTCACAAAAAGAAAGGTCTGTCCTTTGTTCGTCTAATTAGCTGCAGCAGACTCTCCAGCCCAGCATCATTAGTATTTGCAGAGTGCGCCGCCACTTAGCTCCCTGTGGTTTTACTAAATTCACACTTTACTTTCTGTAATGAACTCTTTTGCATCCCCCTCCTCATTAGACCCACCGAAAAAAAAAATTAAACGCCGAGTGGCTGGAGGGCGACACAGCTTCGCCTTTGATCAACTCTGACGGCTAAAAGCTTCTAATTGCAGCTCGATGCGGAAGTTTACCGGCGGAGGTCAAATTACGCACCTTTGTCCAACTAATAACCGCGTCACAGGCGCCCGGCAACTCATAAAAAGGTTGTGAGAGCTGAGTCTACAGCTCTCCATGTAGTCATGAGCTAGATGCTGCTGTGAAATTAGCTCTCAGAAACAACCCATCCTTGAAATGCTTGCTTTCGTGGGGCGTAACTTTCAGAAAAGCGCAGATAAGATGGCCAAAAACCCCGCATGTGCAGTTTGCCGATAAACAGCCTGCTATACATCCCTTTTTCTTTGTAAATGCACAGCCTATTATAAACGGACTCAGTTTATTCCGCAGGAACTGTACAAATCTATCAAAGAAACTCCATTTACTAACTGGAAACCTTTGTGAATCGTCATCCTTAAGAAACTTTCTGCTTTCCTGCCGCTCATCTGTGTCGTTCAAGTCAACGCGCAGGAGAAAAGCCCACACTGTACACCCCCGAGGATTCACTATCTCCGAAGAGAGGCTGCGCACAAAGAGCTTTGATTTACCATTGGACAACACTTTTAAATAGCCTTACTACAGGTGGGTGACGCTTAATCTGGAGCACATTGTTGGAACAGCTGTAGCTCAGATGCATCCACTTATCGGCGAAAAGGCACATTGGGCACTTTTGGCTCTACGATTCTAGACAACAACCGCGGAGATCCTCGTGATTACCGGCTGAGAGAGAGAGAGAGATGAAAGTTGGTTGTTCAGGCGACTTCAGGTGAATATTTTGTATTGCAGACTATCTCTATTTATGGGACCATGAACTCATCAGCAGGTGCAGGAAACTATCGCAGGGGCTCCATCAAGGCAGACAAGGTAACTTATATTTTTAATCTCCTTATTTCAAGAAACATTACTTTCCTTAACTATTAAAATCTACCAGATTGTACAGAATTGTTTGAGCACTTTTTTTAAAAGCCCACCGATGCGCAAAGAGGCGACCCCCCACCCCCCCTTAATTCCTGTGGACTGTAAAAGAAGACGATCGGGTTCCTATTACATGTTGTTGAGATGCAGAGGTGTAGCTGTCTTCTGGGTACTGTATCTTGATTGACTTTCGGTAGTTTTCCACCTGTTTATTTAAGTGCAGAATCACTCAGCTCGCGAGGATTGTTCTGGAAACAGTAGGTGTCATAAAGAATGTACGTCTGATTGTAGGGAGCCAAAGACGCTCACAAAATGTTGCCTCACTTTAGAAGTTAAGATTAAAGACGCCAAATAATCTGATAAGATGTTTGCAAACTTCACGGTGTATCCATCCACAGATTCTCCATGAGAAGACTGTTTATGATTTTATATTCAACTCTAATTTTATATGTTTCCACTCCATCTTCCTCTATAGCTCAGTGGCTTACACCCCCAGAGTTCAAACAAGGAAACACATGAAATCAACAGACAATAAAAATACATCTCTTGTGACTTGTCCTGTCCTGTAATTCCCCAGCAACAGCACTCGCCTAACATCACTTCCGAGCAACAGCCGCATACTGGAGCCAAAGTTAACTTGCATTACACCTCGGGGTGCATTGATTGTGGTTTCAGTGCGGACAAAATGTGTTTCCCTGTCCTGTGATTCTCTGGAGAGGAGCTGTGAAATATTTAAATTGTGACAAATTTGTCTGTCTCTAGGGGGCATGTCATCCCCAAAAAGGTTTAAAGATCACAGGCTGTAGTAGACTATTTATAGATGAATGTTACCCACAGTGCTACAAGCAAAGTACACTCGTTTAAAAATGCTCTTTTAAGTTTTAGATTAAAGATTGTTCATGTGTGTTGTTTGTGGGAAGCTTGGTGGTTTCTTTGCCTAATCGTGCCGCATTGCTGTGCACGTTTTCTTTGATACAATAGTGTGTAATTTAATCCTAATAAATGTGGATTATTTCCCAGTTTCTGTGTGGATTCACTCATCTTTTAGTCATAGATTAGACCGAGTCTTGATATCATTCCCTTGTGCTCACGTCGGTTCACGCTGGAGTTAGTTTGCCACCTGCTGGAAGCACAAAGTCACATACTCAGTCAACATGAGGCTTCTCTGCCAAGCTTCACCAGTCTGCTGGCATGTTGACAGACTTTTCTCTCATTACTTAGGCTTTGCTGGACTCCAGTCACTTTTATTTAAACAAATTTCTCCACTGTGAAGAGAGGCTATACCTTTTGTACACTCCATATTTCTCATATTTCTGCTGACAGCTCCGCTTACAGCTCAGTACCGTGAAAGCCCCAAAGCCTTGAAGCTTCTGTGACCAGTATTTTACTTATTAAGGATTCCCAGACACAGCCTATTAAATTCTACCATAATCTGTGGGCAATTTGCATAGAAAGGGAAATCATTAAGTCTGGCCTTGGCAATCCAAGCCGCCTACCCTTCTCTGAGGACAGAATAATTTTGAGAAAATGCAGACATGTCTGCACTAAAATTCATTAAACCTGATTTGGTTGGTGTGATCCTGCCCTGAGAATAAGAGAGCTCATATTAACAGTGACTTACTGTCAGAATCTACATTCTTATTCTCATTTCTCTTTTTGCTCTCATCTTCTTTTCCCTTTCCTCCTCTTGCTTTTATTTCATAATGGTATTAATTACTAACTAGCTTTTTAAGGGTATTTATGAACCTAATAAAAATATAAGAAAACATTCAACTAATGCAATTATGTTAGTGTCAGAGTCAAAGGTCATCTGCTACTGTATTTAAACCTTACACTCCCATCCAATCAGGAAGCATGAGGACTTTAATAATATGAAATGTTACTCTACGTGATTATTGAGGTTTTAAAACAGTACTGTGCAAAAGTCTTGATCTACTCCTATTTTTTAAATATTTTGCTACCAAGGAGTCTTGTCTCGAGGAGACTTTTTGGTCATTTCTTTAAGTAGTCTTGAGCAATAGTGCGCCTGGTTTTCTGAAAGTCTTCAAACATTTTTATTTGGGCACTGGCTGCTTTTTCAACCTTTCTTAGTCCTTGCACCTGATCATTTTCAGACAATTCTTTTTTCATTTGCTTGATTTTTTAAGCCACTTAACACTGATATATAAATTATTCAAGCACGGAAAACGCACCCTAACTCTGGGAGCCAATTTTAAATTGTATCTCCAGATTCTTTGTTACTAGGAGCTTGTTGCAAAAACAAACCCAGTTCCCATGTCTTTAGTTGAATCTACAGGAAATGCCAAAACATAACATAACACAGTTTGACAAGCATAATATTTTATTTTTGGACTCACAAGGTGGTTCCTTGTTAGTACAAGGAACTATTAGTTGAAAACTTGGCATATCTCTGCATGGTGTGCAAAAACTGAGGAAAGTGGACAAGTAGAAGATGTAAAATAAATAAGTATCAGGCCTAAAAACTAATCTACACCTTGTGAACAGTATCTGTGTTCTTAAAAATAGGAAAATCCAGCAAAAGACCTGAAACAGGACCTGAGAGATGCATCTGGCCCTTCAGCTGATCCATCTACTGTTCACTGAAGCCTCATCAGAGGTGGTCTCAGTGGAAGGGTGGCTGTCAAGAAGTCATTCTTAAGGAAGCAAAACAGGAAGAAAAGGCTGAGGTATGCCAGATTACCCCAGAACTGGGCTGAAAATCAGTGGTAACAACTCTGAAGAAGTGATGAATCCAAATTTGAAAGCTGTGGTTCAAATCATCATCAGTGTACATCAAGGAGATCAGGAGAAAGGTATAACAGTGAGTGTCTACAGCCATCTGAAACAAGGTGGAGATTCTGTCATGGCTTTGGGATGTATTTGCACCATCCCGAGCTATGGTGCTGTTGGGGATCTTGTCAGAATTAATTGAATTATTAATGCATAAAAGTATCATCAGATTTTGATCAACCACAACACCATATGGACAGCATCTTTGGCAGCATAATTGGCAGCAGCTTCACATTTCAACATTAAAATGACCCCAAACCCATTGCCAGTGTAGTAAAAGCATACCTGGATCGTGTTCCATTGTGTGGTTTTCTATCAGTCATAGATTGGCCTCCCCAGAGTGGAGCTCAGCATTGTAGAAGCAGTGTAGGATCATCTTGACAGAGAACAGAACAAAGAAGAGCTTTGAATGTCGTTTAAGGAGGACAGGAATTATTCCTAAAGACAACTTAAAGAAGTTAAGAGAAAGTTTGCCTAAGAGAGTTCATGCTGAACAATAAAAGTGGTCATAAGAAATACAGACTTTCAAGTTTTTTAGAATAGTATAAACTCTGATTTAACCTCAAATTCTGTGTTTTCCTTTATGTTTACACAAGCTTCAACAAATCGCTTCTCCTATTTGCAATTTTTGTAGCAAAATATCAAGAAAATTGGGGTGGCTCAAACCTTTTGTGCAATACTATATCTATGACAAAATTCAAATATAAAAGACTAATGTTACGCTTTCTTTCAAAATCCCTATTGAAAATGAATTACATTCAAAATAACTGAGGTTCAGTTGGCTATGATTTTATTTAAGGTAAAATATTAACAAGAGATTTTGCTGTTTATATGAGAAAAAGCTGTAGTTGTTGGTCTAAAATGGACTCTAACACACACACACACACAAACACACAAGGCTTCGATTTGTGGGTATTACCAAAATGCATCTTTCTCCTCCAGGATTATCTAATTTTGTGTCCAATAAAAGGTCGCAAAGTGTCACCACATTAGGGAGTTCTATACTTATGTTCATGACTATATTAAGCTTCTGCAGTATTTGTTGTCAGTCTGAATGCTGCTTCAGCTGCTGCTGATGTTTGTTACCTGTAGAGATCACATCCATTACTGGCTTCATAATGAAACATTCCCCCACGAGGATGCACAAATCCCACAGAGCTTTGTGGAAACAAGGCTGTCACACAAACCTGCTTAATTTAAATTTCCTGAATTATTTTAGGACTCATCTCGTCGCACACATCTGTGCTCTGTCGCAAATTTGGAGTGAAAACCTTTTCATTCATGACTTTTCAATCATTTAAATCTGATGGAATGGTTACTCAGCATCATGTATTTATGCTTAGACATGCCCCCAGTTGAATCATTGGGATTTTTTTTAAACTTTACACCACAGAGCAGAAAATATATTTCTTTTTTTGCCTCACCGTATCTTGTCTCATCTGTGGTGCCGTCTGCCTCTGGTGCTGCTCGCTGACTGACGTTTTTGATTCCAGTGGCTTTCCCCTGAGTCTAGACTTCCTTTATTTGCATTAACTAAGAGAGGCAGTCAGACAGTCAGCTGGCATTGCTTTCTCTTTCCCCGATAAAATTTCTGTTGTTTCACTCCGAGATTTAGCAGAGAGTTTAAAAGAGTTTGTAAGACGGCATTATAAATTTGTCTGCGGGGGTCATACAGCATGTTACCACTCAAGTGTATTTTTGTGTGTTAGTAAGCAACACGATTGAACCTTTCATCTGTTTGATCGTGTTAGTTTTGAGTGAGCCTGTATCAGCGTTGTTTGAAAGTATGTGTGTGTGTGTCAAGGATACACTGGCACCCTGAGCTGAATGTTAAGGTTCCCTGGAGTAAAATTGTACAGACAAACTTTCACTGAAATGATTTGTATGCAGCAGGAATAAGGATGAAATGCCTTTCAAAAGCATTCTGTATTCATCTAGTGAGCCCTCAGTATTTCTGCATTGAACCATTGCACTTTGAATCGCCTGCTTAAAATGTTTGTATTGCTGCCCGCAGCCAGTAGTAACCATTATAAAATGACTTTCATTTTCCTGATGTGTGCATACACACACATTTTCCGTGCACATTTTGATACCATCTGTTTATTTTATCCAATGACCGCTTTGAAAGCGATAATGCCGTAGCAAACAATAGCACATTGTTCAATGAAATGAAATTCGGAGACAGAAACAACCAGGGATGCCCAGAAGCAACAGACACCATTCAGCAGCGGTCATTTGTCACCACTAACTGCTATGCTGCGATTAGGCTCCCCAGGGAAGGCTTGCTGTAGATGAGAACCATGTTTATAAAAGCTGTCCAGGTTTTGCAGCTCCCGGCCACCTTTGAGCACCTAAAGCTCTTCATCCTGGACACAATCTTGCACTTGCATTGCTCCCCGGGGCGCAGGGTTCATCTGTTCCTGTCACCTGTGACAGATGACCTGATAGTACTCTGCCTGTAGTGAAGCCACTTGCTGATAAAGACACATCATAGCGTGACACACAGATATTCCCGGACTCATTCCTATTCTGACGAATAATGATATTTTCTCTATTCATATCTTTGCACTGGTGCTGTAGCCTGAACTCAAAGTGGAGCGTGTATGAAGAGCATACCAAGGACAGCAGCATGAATCTTTAGGATCCACAGGGAGGAGTGTCAGGGATAGGTACCGTGGTCTGGCTGAAGGTCAAGATCAGAGCTGGACTCAGGACGTAACGGCTTGATGCTGTTATCAGACACCGTTGTGAAGTGAAGGACACGTAAAGAGGCAAACATGCATGCTTATGCACACCTTTTCACACCTGAATGTTGGTGTTTTAGTATTTCACACAGAATTTTATCCTGTAGTTGTGAAATACTATCTCTGCAGCCCATCTCTTTCAGTCCATGTACAGTTGTAGCCAGAAGTTTACATACATTATCATGGGCATGAATGTCCTTTTAATGTTGGGGCTTTTAAGGATTTCTCTGAACTGTTCCTTTTCTAGGGGGGATGATTGAACAGCAAACATCTTCAATCACTTTGAAAAACAAGAATTGGGTGCAGAAGTTTGAAATAATTTTTGATTTTCTCTAATCCACCCCATATCAAAATTATACATACCGGCTCAAGTATATACATACATCTTAACTAATATATGGCTTAAGTCCTTTAGCAAGTTGCAACTTAACTTGACACTTTTGCTAGCCATCAACAAGCTTCTGGTATAATTCTAGCTGAATATTTGACCAGTTGTATTGTCAGAAGTGGTAGAGTTCATTTAAAGTGGTTAGTTTCCTGGCACAGACCTATCTTTTGATTATAGAAATATACTGTAATATGTTGTTATATAGTATATATAAGTACATTTTCAACAGGGTTGCCATCGGGGCGTTGGGAAGGCTGTTCCAAAAATGTAATGTTCGCCTGTTTTATCCATTTTAAAACCAGTTTTGATGTTTGTTTGGGATCATTGTCCTGTTGGAACACCCAACCATGTCCAAGTTTCAAACATCTAGCTGTTGACTTGAGGTGAAGTTGAATATTTGAGGTAGTCCTCCTTCATTATTTCATCCACTTTATGCAGTGTACCCGCACCACTGGGAGCAATAAAGCCCCAGAGTATGATGCTACCACCACCATGCTTGACAGCTGGTACAGTGTTCTTAGGTTTTGAAAGCCACATTGTAGCCAAATAGATTAATCTTTGTCTTGTTTGACTACAAAACCTTTCTCCAGATGAATTTGGCTTGTCTGTGTCGACAACTGGAAATTTCAGCTTCTTTCTTGGTCGGCACCCTCTCAGGTGAAACTTAGTTTACTGTGGACGTTGACACTAGTGTCCAGCAGTTTCATGGTAGGCTTGATTCTTGGTGGTTCCCTGGTTTTTCATGAACATGCAAACCAATTCCCTCTCATCTGAGCGAGAGGGAACTGGATTTTCTTCCAGACCATGGTCACCCATCCAAATAACTTCAGCTTATGGTCAGTTGTTTGACCTGATCTTGGAATCTGGAGTTATCTAGAAATGGCTCCAGGAGACTTTCTTCACTTGTGGAAATCTACAACTCTCTTACTTGGAGAGTGTTGGTCAGTCCAATGAGTGCTGGAAAAAAATGTTTTTCATGCTGAGAAATTTCCATCCTGTAAAAAGAACAGCTCAAAGAATTTGTTAAAAGCATCAAATTTCAATGACATTCATGGCCATGATGACTGTATCTGAACTTCTGACCACAACTGTACGTGGATTGAAAGGAGAAATATTTTCAACACTGCTGCAGAGATAAAAAAAAAAAAAAAAAATCAAACAATTACCGGACAAATTCTGTGTGAAATGCTAAAACATTCAGGTATGATAAGGTTTGTATGAGCATGCATATTTGCCTCTGTATGTGTCCTCCCCTTTATAACTGTGTCTGATGACATCATCAGGCTGTTATGTCCTTCTAACCACAACTGTGGTGCTGTTTCGGTATTACCAGGCAAATTATGGTATAAAAATTCAATTAAGAAGCTGGATACACCATTGCAGCAGACACTTCCACACAAACCAAAACATAAACTGATGATTTCATTATCTCCACTGGGCTGAATGCTAAATCTTGTTTTCTCACTAGATCTGGAGGCCCATATGTGTCTCACAGAAGTCCCTTCACCATGCTGATATGTGATTTAAAAACACAGAAATGCAAACTGTCATTGCGATTTATATGCAATAAACTAATGTCTCCTGAATATTATGCGTGCTATCAATTGTAGACGTTATTAATGATTGTGTTTTGACATCAGCTCTTAAAATGCATTGATGGTTGCTCATGTTCTGCAAAATCAGCAGACGCTGACAAATGGACGGACTCTGTAAGTGAATATAAGCAGTGCTATAAGTAAATACGTAAAGAATTTCAAGCTGTGCATGGTTAATGCTCTGTCGGTGTGATAAAACACTACATCACCTCTGTGCTCTACAGCAATAACCACGTTGACCTTTTATACTAATTGCAATTACACTGACTTATTGTGAGCCAGCATTATTCATAATCATAGGAGTGTATGTCGTGGCTGTAAATGTGAGAAAAATGAATGCAGAAGATGACCAATCAGGGGCTTGTTTAAAGGACCCTGGGGAAATGTCACGGCATAAAATGAGCTTGTTAACAGAAATAGCTATAACTACAACCGCCATTTCTTCTATGAACTTGAAAGACTTTATTATCCTTTGGTAAAGTCACCAGAGCAATTACTCTCTTTGATGAAACCTCATCTCCTGTGGCGCGTGTGAACTACAGTTCATCTTTATCCTCAGTGTAGAGCGGCCTAAAATGCCGGTCCTGTTAACATGAAGAAAGAAAAAAACTAAACAAGCGCAGCTGTTCTTCTTTTGTGTTGTTGTGGTTTAATTTAAACGTTGATCGTCTTGTGTGCTGTGATTATGCTGCCTACATTTAAATAAGCGCTGCAATTCATCAGCTGCTGCCGTCACTGTGGAGTTGTTGTCTGTGTGCAAATCAAACATGTAAAATATGAGCCGAAGCCCGGCGGCCATTAGAGATAAACTGCTGCAGCTGCGGGGGAAGACTCTGGCTTCAAACAGGCTCATGAGTCACGGTCAAAAAGAAATGTAGCTGACTTTTAATGCAACTATTTATGAATCACCGTGAAACCTCAAACCAGGTCTTACCACAGGGTGTAATACATGCCACCATGCATGAAATAAGAACGCAGGCAGCTCAACTTTATGTTAGTCACTTGCCCACTAACAAACTGTCAAGGTCACCTTCTGCTCACGAATGTCAAATTAGTTAACATGTTCTTTCATCTGTGAAGTGTAAAAGTTGGGGCAGCGTTAGCGCTTTAGTGACGTTGCACTGTTTACAACTTTGGTGTTCACACAACTTCAGCATCCTGAGTTCACACACAAGCAAAATGCTGGACAGCATCAACACGAGGATATAATTCAAAACCTGAGTCCATATCAAGCCTGGGTGTGAGAGGTGGCCTTGTGATTTACTACGCTTGGATCCTGCTGTGTGCTATTTTAAATGAATGAGTTATGAACACTTTGCCATTCATGCTGTCCGTGTCGGTCCTCTTAGGGCGTCTTGCCTCTGGCTTTTGTCATATTCAGCTGACTGGGTTAGATGCAGAAGGAGAGGGCAGTTTGGCTTTTCACTTAGAAATATCACCTCTTCTAGTTTTATAAAAGCCATTTCATTGCTACTGTCTTGTGGCTCAGTGCTACGGTTCAGTTAAATAAGCTGGTTACTCAGTCTCAGCCCTGGGATTCATTACGGGAGGTACAAATGCTACATAAATAAATCTGCAGTAGTGTTGCCTGTGCCAGGCTTCTGTCCTGTCAGTGTAGCTTGATGTGTGTGTGTGTGCATGTGTGTTTGGGCAGGTGGGCGGAGTTGTATTTTATGATAGAGAAGACAGGAAGCATAAATATTACTTGTGCTTAATCACAACCCAGCTGCAATGCTGAGTGAAATGATCAATTTCTTGGTAATATTTACACACATTGGAAACACACACACAGACACACACACACACACACACACACACACACACACACACACACAAACCTACTTACACACACGCACACTCAAAGAGAAAAAAGCCTAGCAGGCAATATTGTTATTAATATGTTGAGGAACATTTTATTGTTTATATGCTACAGTATATTTATGTATGTGTGTGTGTGTGTGTGTGTGTGTGTATGTGTGTGTGAGAGAGAGATTTACTTACACTATTCAACTCCACCTTTGCTGAGCAAAGTCTTGTCGAGAGAGTTTAAGCATATTTGTGTGCAGGAGTTGAGGCAGCGAGCGAGCCAGGGAGGGAGGGAGTAAGGGCGGCAGAGATAAGTAACGTTTGGAGGAGCCTGTACCACCACCTCTCCCGCCCCCCCTTTGGAGACGATGCCAGTGTCTGTGATTGATTCACCCGGCGAGTAGAGAGGGAGGCGTTCTCGCTGGGCTCCCGGACCCCCAGGTCATCCTTTCCCTTAGCTGTAGGGGAAGGGGAGGAGGTTGGCGGGGTGGGGGGGAGGAATTCTCAGACACCTCCAGCAGCCCCAACTTCACAGCACAAAGGTGTGAGCACAGCGAGAGGGGAAGGCAAGTGGCACTTTTCACCATGTCTGTCCTCATAGCCACCCAGCTGAAGATAGACACCAGCACTCCTTCCAGAAGGGTAAGGGGCCCTTTTAGCATGCATGACACGCTGTGGGGGAATGTCTGTGTTTGTGGGTGAGCCTCCTGCTACTGACAGAACAGGCTGCTGGCTGTTTTTGATAACAACTGGACAGGCAGGAAGAGAGCGGCGGGTCCTCATCTCCCCTCTGCCAGGATCTTGATGGACAAATGCTTACCACTTTTAATTTTCTTTCAAGAGGCGACTTCTAATGAATGGCTGGCTGCATACGCTGTGGAGAATACCTTGCGCCTCATTGTTAGTCTTTGTGATGTTGCCACATAATGACTTCAGTGTGAACTGCTCACTGTGAGGAAAAGTTAGATATGAAAGTATGATTGCAGTGCCGTGTTAGATGTTTTAAAACTACTGCTTTGCATTGCCTTTTCTTTGCTTAATCTTTGTTTATGTGAAAATCCTCCAGACTTGACTTTGAGGTCAACTCATTAGATTAAATGCTGACAGAATACTGCTCTCATGTTTGCATGCAAATGGGCTACAAGGGAGATTGATGACGAGCAGAAGTTGCTGTGCGACTCTGGTGTTCTTGAGCAATTAAAATTATGTAAATTGTAGCTTTCTGGAAGTTAGAGAAAGGAACGCCCGTAGCTCCAAAACTCTCTCCTGCAGACCAGCGTTTAGATTTGTGCAGCACTCCAGATCACAAATATACTTACATTTTGTGCCACGTGGAATAATAAATGACCAGAAGGGTCATACCAATCAATAACTTGTGCAGGGCAGTTTGCATTAAGCCTCGCATGTCTCATACCATAAACTCCTTCAATTCATTTGTCATAATCCATTTTCAGCTCTCGTTTTGCTGTGCACACTATCTTTCTATCCGCACCCTAACACACATTTGACAGTAAATTTTTAGTGACATGCTCTAGTTTGGTTTCTCTGTTTCCTATCTCCCCCTTCGATTCCTTCCTCTTTCTTCTCCCCATCATCTGCCACTGCCACAATCCACAGCTGTAGTCTGCTGCTCCCCCCTCAAACCACAGTCTATTCTACAGCATCAGCCAGCATTAAACTCCATTTCCTCAGTGACTTATCTGCTGCCATTTCAATTTGGGCTCAGTGCATAGCTTCCCTTCACTTGTAATACACTGGGAGATTCAGCTCTCCATAGAAGATAATATTCCCCTTCCAATGGGAAACATGCTCAACTAGTTTCACTCAGGGAATGGATTTTATGCAGGACTCAGCAAATAAGGGCTTAGAACAGGTTAGAAATGGCAATATTTACATTTATGTGAATTTACAGTAGGAAGGTCATCAAAATGATTCACACATAAAGTGTTACCTATATGAGACTAAATATGTGTCAGTGATTTGTGGCAGCTTCCTTCTTTTGTGCAGCGGACCAGAAGTGTAATGAATGCAGTACTTGCATCCAAGAGTAATTGAAGTGACCATTGTTACATGGCCCGAAATGAGTCAAGTGTTGTAATGTAGTCTTAGGGCGTAATTCAGTGATAAGGACTGTGGGACTCTGCAGTCTCACAGACTTTGGCTTTCAGTGACGCACAATTCAATTTTGATAAACACTGATGGAGAAAGATGCTTCTACCCTGTGAGCAATGGGTGATCGATCTATCGATCTATCTGTCTATCTGTCTATCTATCTATCTGTCTGTCTGTCTGTCTCACTAATTGTGGGAATCTAAGAGTATCTTGTGGTATCACAATACAGAAATGCTGCAAAACTTCACACTTTGCATGACAATAAGCTACAAAAATCATGATCCCTGTGCAAACAAATACCAAGATGTGCAGTGCATTGTAGCATCAGTGTGTGTATTATAATAACTGTTCCAATACGTCCGTTTGATTAATTAGCTCTCTGATTTCTTTCCCACCATTTTTTTCATCTGTGAATTACAATGCAAAGTGAGTGAACAGGCATCTACTTGTCCTTCATTCATTTGATAAGCTTTGCCTCTGGAAGTCACGTGACTGGGTTAACCCATGCTGTGAAGGAAATGTGTTTAAGGTGTTTTAATAAAAATTATGCACGTTTGAGGCCAGAGTTTATACATACAATGTGAGTTAATGCTTTTATACGATATATTGCTGTATGGATGTTCTGTCCTAACTGTTGACAATGCTGCTAAGTGCGCACCAAACTGTGGCTGACCTGCTGTTGTTGTTACAGTGATGCCACAAATCTGCCCCTTTCACCTCATGCAGCATCTTCAAAACACATCTATTCCCTCTGTTCTGTGCTCCCCCCGAGGAGACGCGCCTTGCAGCCTGAAAACATTTGATCTGGAGGCATTTTAATGAGTTACGGCGTGTAATTCCTTCTTGAAGACTGCTTCTGATAATTGGACAAATTTGATGTACACAAGTTTATTTGTGATGATTTTTAATCGATGTGAGAGCAAGCTATTTACAGCTCGGTAATGGACTGTCTCGAGAAGAGCTTCAAGATAAAAATGTATGTGCCCAGGCCACAGCGAAACGGGGCATGTAATCCGACACCGGCAGCAGGGTGATAAAGAAACTTGTTGTCATGGTTGTCCCAGCACAGCGTCGAGAGAAATCATTAGTGTCCAGCTAATGCCGAATGGAGAATGGTGGAAAAATGTGATTATGATGGGCTGTAACTGAATCTGTTCTCTCTTACATGCATGTAGAGGGGTTCAGCAATTTCCTTGTTCAGCTGAGTGATGTTCAGAGGAAATTAGATATTACTGCACGCCTGCAAAAACATCGATTGATTGATCGGTCTCCTCTTCCATCCAATTAATTTGTGTCATTTTGTTGTGCTGTGTGGAATGCTGATGGAAAGATGTTGGGCTGCAGTGGCATTTCACTTCATACAAATACATTAATATTTGCATTGTGAATGATTATCTAAATTTATATAGACACCACACTGTAGTATATGCTGTATGGTATCCTGTTTATGGTAATAGAAATAACAGTATGCATGAGAGTGTTGCTGTGCAGCTTAATATCCAGCTTACCTTTGTTGTACATATTTTTAAAGATGTCAAACTTTAAGAAAATAAGATCAAACACACTTAATTCTTAAAAATTTCCAAGGCAGGAGATCTAAAACAGAAAAGAGCAAACATTAAAATGATTTTTGTGTGTGTGTGTGCAATTATAAAAAGATTTACTTTCTTTTTTCTCTCTCAGATTTCTCGGTTTCCCTCTACTCTTTCTTGCTAATAATGTTTAATGCTATTGTGGGATATTTTTTTTATACCTCCAGGCTGCCTCAGAGTTTTCCGCCTCTCTGCGGAGAACATGATCACCAGTTTTTTGGCGTTGTTTCATTTCATTTGAGGAGGAGAAAAATAATGACTTCCCTCTGGTCCTCATATAATAAAATAACATCTGTGCATTCAGTTAGTAAAATTTCTGGCAAAGTTGGTGTGTCAGTCCCTCACTGGAATTAAAAAATAAACTCACTGAGGGGAGTTTACTGCATAGCGGAGCTTCATAAAGCCATCACTCACAGCGTCATAAAGTGCACCAAAGTGCATCGTATCATTTGAAATAAAATGCATCTGTGACATGTTTGAAATATAATTACAATGTTCCATATCACAAGCGAGGTAAGCTTTAGCTTGCACTGGCTCCAACAGTACCATTAGCTACCCACAGAGGTTTTACTGCAGCTATCATTGTCATTATACCTGGTTATTACATGCTTCTTCAAATTTTTACCACCTATAATGCAGAGCTTGACTGCAGTGGTGTTTGTAGGAGCAGGGAAAGGCGTAGCTCCAGTCATCTGCTGTGTCTGTGAGGAGGCGATAGGGGAGTCAAGCTGAGCCCGGGCTCCCCGGCGCTGTCCTGAGGGGAGCTTTAAAGCAGTCAGGCAGTTCACAATAGCTCCCCAACAAGGTGAGGGAGATTGGAAGACATCTATCAGAGAGGCTGGGATTGATGTCAAGTGACTCAGGCCTATTTCCCAAGGGGTGCGCAGACCCAGGAAAAGGCATTTATGAACTAGGGAAACAAATGACAAGGACCGAGGCAAGCCACTGTGGAAGGCGAGAGATTGCTGGAAGCCCAGAGATGTTCAGTCCAAAGCACAAGTTTCTGCTGAAACTCCAATTACGAGGTAGACAAAGCATCAAACAAAGTTCATTACTTTTTGAATCATACTTTGAGTCAAAGGAAAAAATGATTCAAACTCATGAGGAAGGGCAGAATGGGGAGTAATGTCCACTATCCTTATTTTGTTTTGTTTTGTAAATGACCAAACATTTGAAATGAATATTCTGTATTCCAGACAGATATACTATTATTCGGGTTATATTCATAATTCTGGACACGAATCAATGAGCCTTCAGCAGTTCTTTCAGGACTCGAGATGACTCGCCATTTATAAAAGAAATTTAATTGAAACTCACTCTTTATTCAGAGTTCAAGATAGACCTTTTTCATTTCTACCACTCTAGTCAGTTCACCTTGATAACTCTTTGCAAATGATTGCCAAATGAACTTGATTTCACTTAATGAGAGAGGCAAAACGGTGGTGTTCAGCAGAGTGTGTGCAGAGCTGTTTGGAGCTGCGCTTTAGTGCTGCTTTGAAGTTGTACCCCTGTGAAGATGACCTATTTCCCAGAAATACAGCTCAGCGCCAGTTGGGTGATAGTTTGAGTGAGAGGCCATGGCGTGTTGGCCTGTGGTATTCTTGACAGGGATGGCAGAGATCTGAACACTTTGACCCAAGAGCCTTTCCCTCCCTCCCTCTATCGCATATAAGCCAATATTCTGCATTTACCAGAGCTGCATTGCTGTGGCCTCTGTGAGCATTTCAAGCATGAAATCACTTGCAGTGTTATGAGCTGAATAACACTTGTGGTTGTGAACTGAATGAAAATATTGGGCTGAAGTAGGGAAGGGGCATTTTCATGGAAGGCTTTCAAGAAAGGTTTTCATCAGGCTCTAAGAAGCTGCAAAGGTTAAGTTTAACCATGTTTGTACACATTTTAAATATATATTCCTTTTATTTTATCCAGTTGTGTGACTCAAATATATGCTGTGCTTCAGAGTATTTTCTGTTTTCTATTTTTAAAGAAAAAACTTCCCTGTTTGTTGTGTCACATGTGGAATACACATCACAAGAGGCGTTTGGTCAGCCTGTCCTAATCTAGAGCGCCACAGAGAGGCACTAGAGCTCCGTCCTGGGACCATACGCAGTCACATGAGAGGCAATTTTACAACCTCGCTCATGAAATCATAAATGAGAGAGGCTTCTTATTCTGCGCTTTCACATCGAAGTAAATACAAGCGAATCTGTGCATCGCTGGCGCATTTCTGGGCGCAAAGCAGCGCACAAAGAAGTGCAGTGACAGTAGTGCTACAGTAAAGCTGCTCTCACAGCGCTGGTCACTTCACATGCAGAGAGCGTCTGCGGTGAGTACCGTCGGGCTCTCTGCGTCCTTCACACTTTTCATATGCGAGGTCAGTCCGGTATAAACAGAGCCGAAAGAGTCGAATCAGTATCTGTTGCTCGTTTCTTTTTGTTTTTTTGGCGGGGGGGAGGTGGACAATCACTCGGAGTCATCTGGAAGATCGAATATCTGATGGAAACTCAGCGCATCCGCCTGCCATCTCTCTGAAAGGAGGCATCAGGAAACTGAAGAGGGGAGACAACGTGTCGTGAATACAGAAGAGAGCAACTATTGACACCTACAGCCCACCAGTCTGCCGTGCGCCTGGGCAAAGCTAAAAGGACACGGCTGCGAATGATCCGGCTTTATATTGGTCTATCACTCCAACGCCGTGAGTCATCCACAGATGCTTATTTACTAGCCAAGTATCTTCACCTCGTCTTTTTTTTTTTTTTTTTTTTTTTTGCTCCATCCCGGAGGTGAAAGCTGGCTGCCTGCCATCGGTTCTCTTCGAAGCGCAAAGAAACCCAACAGACTGTCCAAGCCACACAATCAGACGAGACCTGCTTGTGACTCTGACATGCTGTAAGTTGTTGTTGTTGTTTTGTTTTTTTTATCTGAACCGGACCAGTATTATGGCTTCGCTGTACCAGAGATTCACCGGAAAGATCAATACCACCAATTCCTTTCCGCACCCACCTGAGGCCAGCCACCTTCTTGGTGGACAGGTTGCAGACGAGGAAAACGCAGCGAAGACCCCTCAGCAACTCGTCGATGGGAGACCTCACGTCCAGTACCGCAAAAAATGCCTGCGGGAGGATGAGGACGTAAGAAATTAGTTTTTTCTTTGTTGTTTTCATGCATAAAACCACAGTTATGCACATTTTAGACAGTATTTCTTCAAACACACTCATTCAGACCCCAACAGGCCTCCCTGAAGCTCTCACACTGCTTTCACTTTTAAAAGATGTTGAAGAAACTTTCAAAAGCTTGGTTTATATTCTGTGGCAGCTGCATTCTTCCATTATTATGTTGCTTCTGCTTGTGTTGCAGTGTTCTTTTTAAATATTCATCTGTTCCACTACTAATGGATGTCAGCAATGCTAGCGTTAAAGCTCGATGTGCTTCAGGTGACCATGATGATGATTTGATGTAAAAATCAACACTTTCTGCTCCATATGTTTCATATCTGTCTGCAGAGATCCGCTGGTGGGTTGCATGGTGCTGACCGTGGTGCTGAAACTGCAAACAGCACCACAGCAGTGTTGTGGTTATAGAACGTGACAAAACATAAGCGTCTGACTCATTTTTGAGAGGTTCATGAAGAGGGTGTTTGGCCCAACCATGACCCTAAACCCCCTCCCAACACACAAACACACACACAAGCCTTTAGCATAACAGTTCAAATTCTCACTGTGGATTTTGATGGATAAGTTGAGGGCCAGCTCAACGAGGCAGCTGCCTGGAGCCTCAACAGCACAAGGGACGCAAAGGAGAGGAAGAAATATTTTGTCAAATTTATAGTTCAATTTTAAAAATATGCCACTAATGTGCCCCAAGCACTGTTAAAGACACCACTCACAGTAAACAGCTGATCTAAAAGGAAGCTACGCATACAGATGTTCCCTGGAGCATTATAAATTGGAGCCACATGTGATAAATTGCAGTGTGGGTGCGGGCGACTCCTCAGATTGCCCGTAGAAGTCGGATTGTTGGTTTTACAAAAGAGAGGCTGTAGCGGGGAACTACTATCTAAAAGTTGAACAAAATATTACTGTCAGGCTGCAGTGATCTAGACATTTCCATACTTACAGCTTAACAGCTATATATACAAAAGACACACAGTCGGGTGCACAGCCAGACCTGTCTGTAACAGGTTATTAATGAGTTTGACGAATATTTAATGTAACCCAGGGGAATCTGAAGGCGGTGCTTGCTGCTTACAGCTGTTTATTGGAGTCTTTCCTTAAAGTTCATCCAATAATTGCAGCTTCATGGGGATATTTACAGCTGCAGAATCATCAGGAGGGTTTCAGCAGAGAGAGTTATTAATAATCATTAAATATTCTCAATGCGGATAGAATTAAATCACAGTCTGTACTTTTTTTACACATTAGTCAGATGACCTGTCACACTCACACACTCAGTTTTTGCAGTTAAATCATTTGTTACACACCAGCTAATCCAAGGTTGAGTTCAAATGTTTCCTAAGGCACTGCAGTAGCAAGAACTGGTCCTGGATAGGTTGTACTACATGGGAAAAAATAATAAGAAGGCTCAGTTTATGAAACGTTGTTGGAATGGCTTTTCTGCTCAGTCCTGCTGGATTGTGTTTGGCTTTGTTCTGTGCTTTTTAGGTTTAATGACAGGTACATCATCACTATGGTTTTTATTACTTCACTGTTTGTCTGCTTGTAGCCATGACGTGAAATTGCTTCTCATACAAAAACCAAAATGCTTTACTTCAGCCTTTCTCTATCAGATTAGAAGATGGCTTTTTGGACTTTGTGCCTGTTAGAGACGACAGCGCCCAGTGCCTCCAAACTGTAGTGGTTTACGCAATCACCTAACAAGCAAAAGATCCCTGGTTCATTTATGGCGAAAACACAAAGTGCTGGTTTTGTGTCATTCTGTTTCCATTTCTGAAAACAAACACAACATGAAGTGCAGAGCTCTCAGACAATTTTGTCCCCTAAACATTTTTGACATTTGTGTTACATGTTTCTCTTTTTTTCAGCCCAAAAAGACCCATATCTATCTAGCTATGTAGCATCAGCCATACATCCACCAATTAGCGAAAACTCGCAGAAGGCTTCAGATTGGCTGGAATCTCACATTCTGTCTGCACAAAGACTTGATGAAATGAGTTGTTAGGAAATGTGTTGCTTGTTTTCTGCAGGAAACAGAAGTATAATCCTCTGGCTGTGTCCTATACGCCTCTGGACAAAAAGAAATAACCTACCATTGCTTCCTTTAAGCTTATAACCTCATTTTTATGGATAATTCTTTACTGGCGACTTGGCAGTCATGATTTTCTTAACAAATAGACATCATTTTACCCATGAAGTCAGAAGTTGTTATTGTACTGCAAGATTTCCAATTTATTACATTTGCACTATTAACCTTGAGGTCACCTTTAGTCCCAATGTCCCCGTGAGTCGTGCTGGAGCATGAAATTGCCTTTTGCCTCAAGAGATGGGGAGACCATTTCAAGAAGTACAATTTCCAATCCCTCCCTCCTTGGCAAAAGTTTGCCCGCGCTGTTGTTGTTCTCCTTTATTTTGCAGACGGAAGAAGCAAACAACTGAATCGGACATTCGTGAATTTAATTTCATTCATCCAAATATTTACCAGCAAACACTCGTGCGTCTGAGGGTTTACTCTGAGTTAATGAAAAGCAGAAAGAATTACATTTTTTGTAAACAACAGTTTCATTTGTTTGCTGCTGTGTTCTTGTGAGCTCTTGGGTTCGCGAAATGCAGGCACTGCATCTTTGTTTGTCGGAGAGCTGTGTGTGTGTGTGTGTGTGTGTGTGTGATGAGATTAATTCTCGCTTTGCACTGTGTGTCAGTGTTTCATGGTAGAGTTTACGTCACCTAGGGAGATATCAGCAGTAGTTCGTTCTCCTCCTCATTACCCTTTACTGTAAATAGAGGCCTGTGAACATCCCTAATTAACTGTTGGATATAAAGGTGAAACAGGGTAGCGTTTTGCCTTAAGGCTGGAGCCTGGAGACACATTCGTGACTCGGCCTGTATTGACATTTTCTTTATAGGTTACATAACAGAAAAAAACCCCACATCCCTTTTTGCTTGTGTCTCGCCCTGTGATCTGGAATAATGACACGTGACTCACAGTCAACATATCGAGTAATAAAAACATTATTCATGCTGTTTTTCTTTGACAAATAAAGAGGAGGTGGTTGAATTACCCTTTTTATAGAGACCTTAAGACATGTGATAAAACCTTATAAGAAAAAATATGAAAAAGAAATTACTGTGAATTAAAGTAGCCCAGAATTATAAAGAACCACATGATAAAAATATTGCTCTTTTTAACATTTCCTTCTCGTTTCCTTTAAAAAAGACATCAAATCTAAATTCTTGTGATCAATGATTTACTAAAGGCCATGCTTATGGTTCATTTTCAGCTGTAATAAGCATCATCTGATGTAATGAGTAAGCCTTAAAAATGTATAACTACAAACGAAGGACAGAGTCAACCTCCATTTATACCAGGGCTAAACTTCTCATGATCCTTTTATGGAGCTCTAATCTAGATTTTATGATTTGGTGATGAAGGCTGTCAGTTTTCTAAATAAGTTGAACATTTTACTGAATTAAAGCCACAGAGTCCTCCTGATTCTCATCGTTTCTATCCCCAAAATAGCTAAAAACAGACCCCCTGCTGCTAATTACAATGACAGCTGTATTCATGTCTGACTATAAGCACTAGTCATTAGTGAAAAGCTCATTTCCCACAGGGCCACCTTAATCTCAGAATAGCACGCTGCTCTATAATGCATTAATATTTCGATCTCGGTCTGGGCTCCTGCTTTTAAAATCAACCGAAGTATGCTGAAAATGTGGTTTCATTTTACTTTTTAATTGGCTCTTTTTACACATATATAATATGCCCTTATGACAAAGAGATGGTGTGATGGCGTCCCTGAGGGCCAAAGAAGCATTTTTGAAATGGCAAAGTGGGCAGGCTGTATCTCTGGGGACAAGCACAAAGAGCTTTGAGCTCTCTGATTTCCCTTTAGTAATTACAGGAGTTTGTTTGTAGTGAACCCATTGTATTTCAGGACACTGCCAGCTCTTCAGCATTGAAAGCGTCATTAAACTACATATCCTCTTTTAATTAATTTAATTAAGTTTCCTTTTGGAACGTTTTATCTGAGAAAAAATTCCCTGCGCACTAAATTTTTTTAGATTCTGTTTTGAATCAGAAGGAAATTAATGTTCAAAAGGAATGAATCATAAATCACCTTTGCTGTGTGACTTAAAATTGAATTCATGTTGGATAGACTGCCCAGGGCTTATACAAACACGCACATGCACGCAAACTCGCAGCCTGTCCTCATGCGTCCCCTTAACTGTGCCTTCTGCTTAGACATACTCCAGATCTGAGTAAGACAGTTTGGCCCGGTTCCCAAGTCTTCGTTTAGCTCTGTGCTTCCTTTGAGGTCCAGAGCTCAGATAAATCAGCCAGACGGAGCTCAAGAAGAGCAGCCAGATAAAAGAAAGAGAGCAATGAGATGTGTTAGGCTGTCCTCATTATCTTTGAGGAAAGGCTAACTGTGTGCTTCAGATGACGACTGCTTACTGAAGGATGCCACCGGATTTGTTACTTGGCATGCTAATCCAAAATGATCACGAGTCCTGAGGCAAACTCCCTTTTCATCAGTGCAGAAAGCCAGATGTGAATGTTAAGGATGGAAAACAGGGGAAAAAATCTACTTCCCATTACTTCCACGAACAAATATTTATGTTTTATATGAGGAGGTATGCCAGGAAATTCTCTTGTCTGGATGCCACCACGTTAGACTTCAAAGGAAACAATCAAGACGCAAGCGCACGCTCTAATTTTTAATAATTATGTGATTATTCCTGTAATCATAATTATGCTGTATGAGGGGAAAAATGTGAAGGGAGCCACTTTAATGTGCAAATCATTGCATGAGACATATAAGTGTGGGAAAACATGAACTGTTGCCCTGTGTGTGTTCATAGAGGATTGTAGGTTGTTTAGTTTTGTCTTTATAAGCTTGTAGAGCTTTTAATGAAGCAGCTGGAGTTCAATATTTTGTGAGCCGGTGATGCAGAATTAGAACTTAATTGAAGTTAAAGCTACTGTGAAAACATTAAGACTATTTCTCAGTTTCTTTCCCACCTGGGTGGACAGGAGATGGCGTTATAGTTGTGTATTGATCAAGCGATATTAAGGTCGCATTTCACCTGTGACAGTTTCACTCTAATATCACAAAGATAAACACAGAAACTTGATGTAACCTGGTATGTTTCATTAGCTTATGTGAAAAATATTTTGTCTTTACATTATTTTTCAGAAATATATTTGTCATCATATTTTTCTCTTTTAGCTGTTTTTGGTCTCCATTGTTTTGTGAGGGATGTTTCTGGCACTTTAGCCACTACCTATGTACTAAGTACCGTTAGTGTCAGGCATGTGGTGTAAAGCTAAGTCTGATCCTATGAAAGCAAGTCAAGTGAAATTATTTGTAAGGACATCTGAAAACAAAAGGTGATGGCCAAAGTTCTGCATATCTAAAAGAGTAAAATTACAATAAAACACTAAATACTAAATATTAAATAAAAACAAAAACACAGACGAGTAAAAAATGACTTAAAATCACTAAACCTGTGGCCCCCAAAACACCCTGTGTCCCAAGGGATGCTGAAAATACTGCCCAAAGCTGAAGAAAGTTTTGCTGAGATGCAATTAAATAAATGAGAAAAAGAGCTTCTGCAAAAGATAACAATAAGGTTGTACAGTCACCAGCTACTTTATTACGTACACCTGTTCACCTGCTCCTTATCCAATCAGCTAATCACATGGCACTAACTGGATGCATGTTGAAAAGCAGACACTGAGCATCAGAATGGTGGACGAATGGTGATTTAAGTGCTTTTGAACACATCATGGTTGCTGGTGCCAGACTGGCTGGTCAGAAATTGCTGATTTTCACGCTCGAGAATGGTCTGAACCACACTGGGTGCCACTTCTGTCAGCTAAGAACAGGAAACTGAAACTAAAATTCACACAGGTTCACCTAAATTGGCAAAAGTGTTTCCTGGACTGATGAGTCAACTTTTGCTGTGACAATCAGGTGGTGGGGTCAGAATTTGTCATAAACAACAAGAAAGCACAGATCAATCCTGCCTTATATCAACAGCTTAGGGTGGTGGGGGTGGGATGATGGTGTGTGGGGGATATTTTCATGCTTTGAGCCTCATAATACCAAACATGGGTCAAAATCTCTGAGGAATCTTCTAGAATTAAGGTAGTTCTAAAGACAAAAGGTGTTCATTAGGCGTACCTAATGAAGTGGCTTGTACTATTGAATTATAGTAATTAATAGTTAAGTGTAAAATCAAGTAAAACAACATGCAAGTAAATATAACATGTGGAAAAAAACAAGCCAGTGTATGGTTTCTGTACGTTTAAACCAGTGTGCAGTGCAGAGCACAGAAGGCAGACATGCTGTCACCCAGCGCAGCTCCTCCCCTCAGGACAACAAAGCAGCCGCGGCAGGACCTCATGCTCGATGTTGCCATGGTTGCAAAGGTGGAGAGGGTGAGGCTGTAAGCTCTGGGAACACACACGCTGCTGCTCGCTGGTGGCTCTGACTGCCATCTGGAGATGACGCAGCTCTCACATCGCACCCTGAATATCCTCCGCTCATGCCATGCAGCATACTGTGTCCATCATAATCACCACGATGTTAATTTTCCTTTTTGTTAAAAAAATATGAATTCCCCTTTGACGCTCAATGAATACAAGCCTCCACTCTGGTTTCTGCTCCCTGGTCGCCATTGACAGACATATTCGACATCAGCCTTTTTTTGTTGCTGTTGTTGTTTGCTTTTTTAGCTCCTCTGTTCCCAGAGGGCATCTCAACGGGTCATCCATTCCTCTTCCCGGCACCTCAACGCTCTGTTGACACCCCATCGATCATCCCTCGCCACCCTGCCCTTCCCCAGCACCACCTCTATAGACCTGTCAGCAGCACATCAGCTGACTGCTGCCTCGCTGTTTGACTGTCCCTCTTCCTCCTGATGATTTACTGTATTATTACACAAGCCGACAGCGGGTATTAGTCAGTGTTTAAACAGAGAGGGAGGCCTTATTACGCCGTGATGATGCTGAGCTTTAGTTTCTCGTGGTGGATTTTCTGCTCTGAAGATCACGTGAAGTAAACACATCATCAGCTGTCATTAGGCCTCCACGTGGGTATTTTGTTATCAGTGGTGTTCGAACACCGTTTTGTCGCTTTCTTTAATTACAGTATGCGCAGCTGAAATTTACTGAAGCCGATTAAATATCGACGCAGATGCAGAAAAAAGAAAATCACTCCATCTGTCTACCTTCATTTGCGATCTTCAGCTTAATAATGGCGGTCACATCCACTTCCTTCACGTCACAGGAGATTATCTCACTCCTCGGATGCAACTTCACTCTGGATCTTAAAGATTCCTGCAGCTTTTAAGAATTACACAAGAATGCAGCTAAATATAACCGTCTCTTAACCCGTCTTGCGTCCCATTTTCTTTTCTCCCGTGCTTTATATTTATAACTGGAGGCAGCGTTCTTACTGATTTGTTTTGAGGATGAGCTTGATTAGGTGTGCAGCTGATAATCACCAGAGTAACTCCTTTTAAACAGCCAGTTTTCTACCTCATGCTTTGCTTTACTCTATTTTTCACAGTTTATTGAAAAAATAAAGGTCATGTGCAGTAGGCAGTGTCATTTCACTGACATTTTAGATGCTGGAGACCATTTTTATGGGTTTTTCCTTGCACTGTGTCTGTTTTGCCACTAGAGACTGTTGTGTTCCAATCAATGCACCAGCTCTACGCTGTGCTGAAGGCATCAACAGACAGTGCAGTGGATAAGGGAGGCTTTGGTTGTAGTTAACACAAACTCAAAGGTTTAATAGCCAGTGTAGTGAGTAGTGGATCATTTATGTACCAGCAAAGGCAATTTTTATTTTACCTCGCACTGCTTCTATAAATGTTATCAAAAAGCTGGCATACCTGATGGTGTCTCATCCGAGAAGAGGGTGAAAATGTCACCTCTCGTAAGGTTTGAAAAGGTTGTACGGTCATCACGTCACATTAAGGAATTGCTAAGACACAGATTAAGACTTTTTCTACCAGTTATCAGTTGATTCACTTGATTGCGACATTTAATCCAAGGCCGTGAAAGATCAAATTGCCATATCCTCTCTGGAGTTAAATCAGAGGCTGACAGGTGCTTATGTGTGGGTATTTTTTGCAGTAGCAACATGCTCCATTCATGTATTTTTGAAAACAGCCCTCCTTTATTTAACTGAAACTCATCTGTGCCTCTGCAGCAGCGCTTCATGCTTAAAATTGTTTGATTCACACAAAAAAAGAACAAATCAGAGGTATAAATCTAACAGCAATGCGCACATACATATGCACTATGTGGAGGAGATTTCTCCTACAGCACTTCAGTCAGTTCGAATCAAAGCGGCGAAGCCACGCTGCCATTTCTCCCGAGTCCTCTCGCAGTCGTTTTCTGGGCTGAGACCAGGCAGCAGTAATCTGTTGTGTCACACGGGCAGATTCTCTTATCGACCCTGCCATGATACAGCAGCGACACACTCCTGAGAGACATGCACACAAGCAAGCACACACACAGGGGTACAAGCACTTAATTTAACTGTCATACAGACACAAGCACACACACACACGCGCAGGGCATTTGAGAATAAAAGCAAAGTTTACAAGGTCACATCACAGCGTGATAAATCCTACAGATATCCAGCAGCAGACATGAGTTGGACCTCATGCATCTGTAGTAGCTGTGTCACTGCAGAGAAATAGAAATAGCAACGCTAATATGATTCCTGTTGATGTTTAGGTCTCTCTGCCGATGCTGCGACTTTATTAGCTGGCTCCATGATCACTTTGTGGCTTTGTAGCTTCGCTGCTGCCTGACAGCCTGTGTGAGAAACAGAAGATTGGGGTAAAGATGGCAGGCACCAAAGTTTCATTCAGTCAAACAACTTTATGCTTGAAGTAATACATTTTACTACAGCAGCGAAAGAGTCAGAGTGTCGCATCTAGCTCAAATGTGATCACACAGAAACTGAGGAGTGGTGACTAAGCAGCACCTTCCCCCTCCAGGTGCATGCTGGGGTGATGGAGTGGGTTAAAACAGCAGGTAGGCAGACATGGAGGGAGGCAGTCACACCGATGTCACAGGGAAAAATGGGAAATTCTCCAGTTTAACCCATGAAAACTTATGGTCCATTTTGTATTATTTACATCTCCCATAATTTTCATGAAAGTAGAAACTAGGCCGCCAAGTTGAGAGTGTATGTTCTGGATATGAGGCTAGGATGTTAGGGCGTATGACGCAGTGCAGCTACAATTACCTGCCGAATGAGCTCACAGGCTTCGTCACATTTATTACAGCTTCATGAAATATGTATTAGTATTCTAAACTGAAGCCAAGTTATATCAGTTAGCAACATCATAGCAAAAGTATCAGTCATCAAAAGATACACGAGGAGAACAAATCATTAGTAGAGCCTTTCTCATGTCTTTGTTTGTTTGTTGTTTATGTCACGAGTGACAAAAACCCACAGAGTGGCACCGTAGCTCGGTTAGCAAGGTGCATCCATTATCACTGTGGCTAGCAATAAAGAAACAGGATCAAAACAAAATGTACTTAGTGGGGAAACCAAGCAATCACCTCTTTAGAGAGACTTTCAGTACAACAGAACACTGGATGAGATGAAACAGCCCCCAAACCTGCCAATCACCACAGCCACAACACTCCTAATAATGCACAACTTTAACCCTTACACAGTTTGTATGGGTGAAGTTATTAAGTAAGAACAAAGAAATAAAATTACAGTTGTCATAAAGACAGGCGTCTATAAAATGTTTCTGCGCTGTAATGGAATGCCTGCTCAAATACAGTATGTGGAGTGTCAGCATACAAAAAGAAAAATGATTTGCTAACAAAAACAGCTGCACAAAGCTGACAGGAGAATCCGCAAATCCACAGGGGGAGGAAAAAAATTCAACTAAACTCAAAGAAATAACAGAGACGAATGGAAGCAAACAAGAGGAAAGCAGGACACAGGAAAGCAAAGCAGGTTGGCAAACGAGAGGATAAACAGACAAAGAGAAGGGAGAAGAGAGCAGCATGTACAATTAAGTGTTTAGATAGTGGCACAGTTTTTCTCATTTCGCCTCAGTGCGCCATCACAGTGCATTTTCACATTGTTGTGGTTCGAGTTAATCCTGGTTTCATCTGTCCAAAGAATTGTTGCAGATGTTTTTTAGATGTTTGTTGGCAAAGTTGAGTGTAACTAATGGTTTGCACTTTGCTGTAAACCCTCTGTGTTTGCTTTCATGAAGATATCTCTTGATTGCAGACTTTGACAATGACACTCTTTTCTCCTCGAGAGTGCTCATGACTTGTTGTTACATAGTTGGTTTTCTAAATCAAAGAAAGATCCTGGGATCATCCATTTTCCATCCATATATGGCGCATATTACTTGCATCAACATCTCTCTTGACCTCATATTGAGAGCTTTAGTCAAAACTGTAGCTGCCAAATGCAATTTCAACAGTTTTATTTCCTTAATTTGTGATAAAATAATGAGGGAACAGGCTTCACCTGACCATGACACCGCTTGTCAGTCAATTGTCCAATTGATCATGAGCCACTGGAAATGTATGAAGACATGTATTGAAGCTCTTCCCTCACACACTGACTGTTAGATTTAGATTTCCACTCTGGTGGTGCACAGATGCAAAATTACAAAAATGTCATTGTCCTTAAATCCTTATGGACCCAGCTGTATCCATGCAGTGGTGACAGGTGCTTGGACACAGGCGGAAACAAGACAGGGGTGAACCTAATGAGGTCGGGACAGACAATCACGCAGGAGAGAAAAGAGCAGGAAGCAAAACTAGAGCAAGACTCGAGAGAAAACCAACCTTCAAAGCAAAGCAGAGAGTAACAAAAGATTTATGACTAGCACCGAGACACGAAGACAGCATGATGACAGAGACAGGGGAAAACCAACAAGACCACAAGACATACGTCATTTTGTTTTGGATTGTTCCCATCTATTGGATGAAATGCAGTTTTCTATAAATTGTTCTTTATTTCTTCAAACTAAAAGCTCTTGTGCAGGGGTGGCAATCTCATTTCACACTTTGGACCACATTTAGCCCACTTTGGTATTAAATGAGCTAGATCAGTGTAATTTACCTAAACATTTAAGTCTTTGGGCTTAAATTGTAAGAAATAAATGTGGAAAATTAGGCAAAGTTCTGTCGGATAATCACACAGACTTTCCTCTAATTTTAAAACTGAAAATTTTTGTTATTACCCCTAAAATTTCCTTTTTATGTTTTCCTACCATGGTCACATTGTAAAAAACAAACAAACAAAGAAACAAACTTTTCTGCCATTTAATTGTTACTTGCTATTACTATTACTTGCCTTGGTGTAGTATAAATAGCTGTGGGGAAGGTCTTCATCAATAAGAAAAGCTGTAAAACTATAAACTGTAAAATCCATGCCGTCCTTCACTTGTTCCAAAGCTGTGTGGTGGACCCAATTAGAGTCTTCGCCAGGCCTATTTTGGCCCCCGGGCCTTATGTTTGACACCTCCGCTCTTGTGTTTGTACAATGATGTTTGGTAAAGAGACAGATAAAACTGATAACTGGTAAAAAATTTTGAAGCACTTAAAAAATGTCTTTCTTTCTGTGTGTTTAAAACATTAATTTAACTGTTTCTGCTCTGCTCATTTATTTTTTTTTATGATAGTTAATTACTCACTTAATGCTGCTACACCCCTCCGGTGCCCCGTGTGGGTAACAGACCCCTTTTCACCTCAAACACTTTGACTGTCACCGCTTGAAAAGCAGATGTGTAACTAATAGCATCAGCAAGCGCTAATGTGCATTCAGACATGCCAGTTATTGAATCAGCACCCACAATGCCCGGACCCTGGCATGGAAACATCTAAATTAAAAAAAACCCTGTTATTATGAATCTGGTTAGTCACACCTGTTTAACAAGTCCAACTGTCTGCTGTGATAAATGTCTCTTGGCTCAGTCAAAATGATGCCGCAGCTAAGCGGGCTCTCTCCTGCCTCCGGGCTCTGGTTTAGTCTTCTGATGAATAACACATGAGGGTTTCCATGTCGCATCCTCGCCAGACCTTTGTGTGCATTCTGTTCTTGAGCCGAGCAACAGGGGAGAAAAGTTTTGTCCCTCCTGCCATGAAGGTGGGTTTTGTACCTTGTTACTTTGGCTAGAAAATCTCAGCGTGGAAGCTGCAGGTCAGTTTCAGCACAGAGTTGTTTGCTGCATCTTCTGAAGCCGTGGCTTGTTGTGCGAGTGTGTCTACCTGCTAACTTACCCTTTGCCTACAGGCATATGTAGGTCATTGTCACTGTCGGGAGCTTTCTTTCTGTCAGCTACTTTCTGTATGGCGGAGCTTTGGCCGCACATCAGCATCTCCAGTCAATATTTCCCTCCTGTTCCTCAAAGCCAGGAGTCTGAATGAAGCCTGGTGCTCCAGGGATATGGGAGAAGATTGTATTTTTTTCCCTGAGCTGAGAGTTGAGCTCTGACTTATGTGATGATGTTCAGTGTGGAGCTCATGTGGAGCTGAACAGAGATGGGGGAGATAATGATTGTTTGGTATAGCGGAGGTGGAAAGAACGGGGAGCGCTATTGAGTGATTCGCTATTTTGGAGCTGGCAGCCTGTCAAATCATACCTCACCAAAGACGGGAAAGCCAAACCGGGATGATTGATGTTCCTCCCCTCACCAGATTGCCTGTTGCATCATGGGATTACAGAGTTTTTATTGCTGAGCATGTCCAGGAAGACACTATGCTGCGCTGACATGTTAAGACAAACATACCACATGGTCAGCTTCACTGAAGAGACTCGGTCTGTCTTTACTGTGTCTTTCAGCTGCTTATGTCTTATGTTGACACTGGTCAGAAAGTTCAACTTTTCAGTAGAAAGTTCTACTGAAAAGTTGCCAGCTTCATTTCAAGTAAATGTACAGCTTGCGTTGTTTGGTTTGGAACAACGCTGTCCTGTCAAGTTTCAGAGACTGGTTGGTGATATCCTGGCAACTACTGGTTGCTGTGGAAAAATGATCTTTCCTCAACTGGCAGGTGAGTGGTTTCTAACCAGTGGAGATTTCTTGTTTGTCTTATGTTAAATTGATCATTAGTCCTTAGCAGTTTGCTAAAGTTTGTATGGAAGTTGCTGACTTGTCTACAAAGACTTGTCAACTATTCCTTAAGCAGCAATGAAATTGTGAGGTGTGCAACTCAGACCAGAAATGGCGCATTCAAGATAAAAGTTGCGTCTCTTGAAATGTGTTTGTTCCTGCAGTGTAGACACAACTTTAAAGATGAACCTTCTCTGTTTCAGGTTTGTGCCGAACTTTTACAAGTTTAACTGCCGCTCAGTGGCTTGTTAGCAGATATTGTGGTTAGTTAGCGTCTTTTATACAAACTAAGCAGCAGCAATCTGATAGCAACCAAAACAACCACAAGTAGTTTTATGGTGCAGAATCCTCTTTTGTGACAGATTTCACCTACAGTAGCAACAGCCAGAAACCTCCAGCAACCACTCGCCAGCCAGTAGGGAGTTGCAGACTGGTCTTCATGTCTGAGTGATTAAGGCTTAATGGAAGTTGCTAACTGATGTTTTCAATTTGAAACATGGTAAAAATTGCTGAATGCACCCTCACCTGAGCAACAGCAAGTTTTTTTTTCTTGTTTTCTTTTCAAAAACTCAGCTGGGAAACTTTAAATTTAAAAGTAAAAGTGATCTATATTTTTGTTAAATGCAGCTCAAATATCCTATTTTTTTTTACAGTTTTTACAGATTTAAATATGGATTTTTTTTTATCTTTATCTTTTCTGTATGATTTCCATAGAAATTTGTAGTTCTTGAGTATTTCTTTCTTTATAGAAACAAACACTTTCTGCCTGATTTGTTGTTTAATCTTTCTTAAACAGGAGACAGTCCACAAGTGTCACATTAGACGGAGAGCACAGATAGCGTGTATACCTTGTGACACCTTACACATATTAGCTTCACTGAGACACCATTAGTTCACGTAAGCTCCCAAAACTGCAAGAAATTGTAGTCTGCACCAGGCTGCAGCTGTATGAGCTGCGCTTTTATCAATTGAGAAAGGCTGTATTTCGGGTAAAGTGCTCCTAGGAGAAAAGCGGAGGGGAGACAGGATAAACAACCCTGGGTAAAAAGCACCATAATGTGGCTCAGCTCCGCATGTGGTGTGTAATGCTGATCTGTGCTGAACAGCAAAATGCAGCTAATGGCCCAGGTAAGTGGTTCAGTGCTGATTGTTGTGAAGGGGCAGAGCTCTCTGGCTTCATCCCTCACTCTTTTGAAGAGGTTGTGTTCCAGGGTTCAGCGCGGCCATCAGCAGCACCCCGTTCTTGCAGATCTCCACTCAGTAATCTGACAGGACCTCCTGTGGTGTGTCTGTAGAGGTGTCAGGTTCTCGTTGGCTTCCTGGGGTTTCCTTGATGACGTGATCTATACTTGAGAAAGCAGGGCAGTGTTTCAGGTGGAAAAAGCACACCCACCCACCCACTCCCCACACACACACACACACACAGGCATCAAACGACTATGTGCGCACGCACTTTAACTTAATGCGTGGAGTGTGAAACTCCTGAGATGCTGACTGTGGGTTTATTCCCAATGAGAAGTGAGGTGTGTCTTTTTGATGATGAGGTTATCATTCCCTGCCTCTCTTTAAATCCACATCAGTCCTTGCTTTCTCTCGCCGGCACTCCATATTCCGCCTCTCCGCCACGATGAAAACACGCAAGTTGTCGCGGGTGGAGAGACTGTGGAGGGTGAGTGCTAAATTTGTTTAACGTCTTGTTTCTTATTTATAATTATGCTTCTAGTCAGTCAGTTATGGAACACTCGATGGGCATTTTCCAAGAAAATTACAAAGTGTTGAGGAACTGTTTGAAGAAGTGTCAGTGCTTTTTAAAAATTTATTTATTGTGCTTTAAACCATTCTGATGATATAATGAGCATTTGAGATGATAGCTCACGTTGTAGCTACTGAGATCGGATGAATTTGGAGAAAAATCACTGTCATCATATCTGATAATGTCTCATATTGTAAATTTAAGCACTGAAGGGCTGAAGGGCAACTTTTTGTGATAAGAACAGATTAATCTGCGCCACATTGCAGTTTATTTAAAGTTATACTGAGTAAACTTTGTTTTAGTTACTGCTGTTTATGGCATTTTTATTACTCGATCGGATCAACATGTTTTTTTCCCGTGATGTCATACTTTACATGAAGTGAGCTGAAGTACCAGACACACAGTGTCCAGCAAAGAAATCTCTTAAGGCACTCTGTGTATAGGCATTAATTGTGGTTAAGCAAAAGATGCACTGTAATGCACAGAGTGCTTCCTCAGTCCCATCATGCAGTATCAGCTTTTTTGCTAAGAAGCATTTTTGCTATACCCCCACCTCGATGGTGTCCTTTAGTAGGAATCAACTCTGGGCGCAGTGAGATAATCTAAAAAGGGAAAAGCTGAACGTTTGCTGTGTCGTCGCTCTGGATTTAGCATCCGCTCAACTTTACAACATCCTTTCTTTAATAGAGAAGAAAAACTGTCCCTTTAATACATTTTTAAAGAGTCTAGTTTTAATCACATGCTAACTGACTTCAACAGACACATGAAGCACTTCAGCATTCATTAATGACACCGTCATACAGGTGTGGGCTCAGCAGTGCAATATGTTTCACTTTCAAGCCATGGCACAGGAAGCAGGAGGTAACAACAGAGACACAGTCTGGCTGTCATCTCTTTACTTTGCCGGGCATCCTTGGGTGTTGTCCTTGTCACTACCTTGTTGCCTTATATGTGCATTTGCTTTGACAGGATTTTGAGTTTGGCACAAATGGTTTTGGTCCCTGGAGAGGCTGAGCTCAACAGAGAGCTGACAGTGTGCAGGCTGTCACAATATTTTCACGTTTTCTCTGTTTTATAGATGCTACAGCTACTATCACATAAACTCCTGCAAACACTACCCATGAGTTTTTGCCCTCATCACTGCACTTGTCATTCAGTGTCCAAGACTGAAGTATCACAGTGGCTGAATCCTATTACTCTGCAAGTCCCCCGACAATAACCTTGCTCGTTTAGCGTTAAATTCACGCCTCGTATAGGATGCATTGTAGGGAGATTTGTGATTTATATAACTTTAGATGTAGAGCTGCAGGCTGGCTGGATTTAAGCTGACATTGAGAGAGACGGGATACGCCTTTTCACACTACACTGACGCATGGCGGCACATAGAAGACGAGACTCAGGTGTACATCTGCATCTAAAGGTCACTCTCTTGAGGATGAGATTGTTCAAACTTTGGACTGAGCAGACAGATGGTTCGAAAAAGGAGTAAAAGAGGGCAACTGTTCCACTGTGAACGCCCATCATTGAACAGAAGTAGCACCAGCTCTCAGCCACCTGCAATGCAGTCTTTAAATCCCATCGCATGCGGTTCAACCCCTCTCACAACTTGCGTCAGGTGACCTCAATAGGTCACACGATAGGGTGGGGCAAAGTATTAGATTAATAGTAACTCACACGTCATAATGTAATGATGTGCATGATCAACGGTGGATCAACGACCACCTCCAAAGAGACTACCACCACTAGGGGTTAAATATCTGGGTGTCTCCGGAACCGCACAGGCGTCTTGGATGAAAAGTGAAAAGACCATTCACAAACTCAAATAAGTCCAGTCGCCTTCTTTTTTCAAGCTCTTAAGACCATTCACATTCACACCCAAACCTCAGATACACAAACTGCAGTACTTTTGGTTTAAGGCAGAATACCTGCAGTAGTAATACTGTCATCGGCATTGTCTGTACTTAGAATCTGGTGCTTTTTTACTGCAAATTTCTGCATACTAACATTGAAAGGTAAGCCGGTCAGCGTGTGCATGTTTCAGCACATTTCGGAATAAAATGCCTCCATTGCTACTTGCGTAGATAGTTTTGTTTGTTCAGAAGTGTGCCTCTTTGCCTCAATGATAGCTTTTCTGGCACCTAATAAAGTGGAAGTGAATGGAATAAACGTTATTTCCAAAGATGTGGAGGCAAAAATTTGCAAATGAATTGGCTACTTTTCAGTTGCTTAAGCTTTCTGCTTATTCACGGTGGTCATCTTCTTTGCTTTCAGTCTCTATGAAAGCATGTGGGTGTTTGTATTTGTATGTAAAATATCCAATTTGGCTCTGAAGACTAATGAAGAAAGAAGGAGCAAATAATTAAAAACTAAACTAGATTGTAATTTTCTTTTCTTTTTCTTCTTTTTTGTAATCAGAAGCTTCCGGAGATGTGGAGCAGTCTGATAATAAAAACTTTGAATGGATAAAGATTAAGCACTACTCATGCACATACTCCTAATTTGCTTTTGATAACTCCCCCCTGAATCTCTAGGATTCCTTTCTCAAACAAACAGAACAGCAGTGATATATAATTCATCCCACGCTGCATGCGTGAGTCATTATCGTTTCCTTTTGGCCCCAACAAAGAGGCTATTTTACACCTGCGGCTTTTGTTTATTCGATGATTTGTAACTCCCTTATCCAAACGCATTGCTACTACTCCCTTCGTTACTGCCCTTGCTGCAGCGCTTTATCATCAGCAAATTTCTATAACAACTTGCCAAAATGCAACATTAACTTGGAACTTTTTTTTTTGTCTCTTAATTTTACGACCCTCTTGTAAGTCATTGATGAGAACACATAAAGTTCACGAGGCTCGTAAGTCTGTTTTACGAAGACTGGATCAGCAGATGGGTTAATGCTTTGTAAATGCATGCTGACTCACCCCGCTCGTCTCTCTCTTTCTTTTATAGATGCCAGATGCCTCTGTGCTGCTCTTAATGAAGAGCTCTGCTATTTCCTCGTTGACGTTGTTTTCTTGCATTTTTGTTTTATTACTTGACTCATATCCACCTAACAGATCTCAACTTCTATACATGCATCTTTTTTTCCCCAATTAGAACAATCTTTAAAAGCCTCTGTGATAAAAGGGGAAATGCTTGCAATCTCTTTTCACATATCGGGTTAAGACACTGATGACAATGCTCCAGTTATATGTGTCCAAGATACCTAAAAAGAACTGTAATAATGGCAAACTATGATTATGAATTATGCATTATTTTTGACTGCATAACTTGCAGGCTCTGAAATGGATGCGCACAAAGCAGAAATCAAAACTCTTTTTGCTTCAATCAGAATTTTGTTTTGCACAGTGGTGCTTCGTTTGAATGTGTGACCTTCAGTCTACAGACTTTAACACTGGAAGGCTGTATTCATATTTTAACTGCTGAGTTTAATAGAGAAACACGAAGGATTTTAAGAGTATTTGGATATTCTTGGAGTTTGGAGGAAGTGCGTTATATTTCTTATGGTAATAATAAGAAATATGTTTTGCAGCCCAGCTTCTCCCTTCATGCATTAACGTCATCATATCTGTTGTCTTTGATGCCGGCTTCATTTTTTATGAGGGGGAGAGGGGTGGGGGTCTTGCTGCTACCCACGTGCTGCTATGTACTGTAGGCTATAAGTAACTGGAAAAACAATCTTTTTTATTATAGTTGTCCTGATTGCACTGCTGACAAATAAATCTACGTACAAAAAAATCTTGATCAAATTAATTATAAATGTATGATATAGAACCTCTTGGTTAAACTTTCACTGTACTTCTTCTCGTTTTCTGTATTTTTTTATTGCTCTTTTGTCCTGTAAGCACAGAGAGTCTAAGATATTGCCTTCTTCCTTTACAGACAGCATTGTCCAGGAAATATAAAAGTCTATAATGTAGCACCATCCGGTGTCTTTGTGTCTTTGTGGTGCAAGGTCCAGCACTTGCAGTAAGGACTCAGTAGTCTTGAGGCTAGACTATAAATTTAGTGTAATGTAACACTGAGAAAAATGCAGGAAAAAGCATCGCTGGGTGTCTTATAAATGGACCACTGAGATCTAGTGTGAGAACTCAATTAGCGTTGCATCGTGCGCTTCCATTATTGGCAACCTTAGTGCTGTAAAACTGTTTCCCTCAATTTTCTCCAGGGTTGCAATTTTCTCCTGGAAGAGTCCAGTTTTAGTCGTCAAGGCAGTTACTTTTTGTCAGAAAGTGATCTGTAAAGATCTTCTTTTTTTCCTGTTTGGATTTTGGAGGCATTTTCTGAGAAGCTTGCTCCACACTGCCCAGCGGTGTGTTGCAGAGACACGATAATCTTTTTTCCTCAGGAGAAATTCATGGGTTTAAAGTTTTGATGTGCAGCTAGCAGAGCGCTGTCAGCTGTTTAGGTTCACAAAAGCAAAATACTTTGGTTTGAGTGTATGAAAAATATATTAAAAAATATATATACTTTATTAGGAAGACAGCTAAACAGAGTACACTGCAGAGTAATAGGTGAGGGTGGGAGACATGAAATACGCTCTGATTTGTATACTTTACCAGAGCAGACATTTGAATTCTGTATAATAAAGCCAGGCTCTGATTCCTTTTTATGACATTGCACTGTGAAAAATTTAGGAATAAAATGTTCTATATATCATTTAACATTTGGATGTTAAATGAACAAACCCTTATATAAAAACCTTCAGAGCAGAGACTGGAATAAAACTGGATGGTTCAGCTTGAACTAAAGAGACGTTTCTTGTCATGGCCCTGTGTCTGTGACCCTGTTTGTTTTGACCTTTAATTCTGGTTTATGTAATATTCTGAGTGTAAGATTCTGTTCCTAGTTTCTATACTTGTGATCCCTCTGTTTAATATTTGTATTCTTAGTTTTGTTATCCAGCCGTTAGGTTTCTGTCATCGGCTCTTCTCCTGTTTTCTCTGTCCTCTTGTGTCTAGTTTCCTGTGTTAGCTATAGGTGTCTCCCTGTGCAGTGAGTCGTGTCTCCATGTTTATTTGCCTTTGTTTCCCAGTCATGTCTCTATGTGTCTATCTGATTCCTCTCTGCTCTTGCCCTTGCTCTCTGTATATAGTCAGCCTGAGTCTCAGTGTGCGTCTCTTGTGCTTTCTGTCTTATTTTGTCAGTCCTTCATCCTGTCTGCATTATGTTCTCTTCTGGTTCCCCTGCCTCATTAGTCAGACTGTGTTCAGCTGTGTTCCCCGGGTGTTTCCTCTCTGCCCTGATTCCCTCTTCTGTATATATGTCTGTGTCCCCCCCTCTGTCATTCTCACGGTCTCCCTCATCCTCTGGCTGTGTGTTCCGGCCATTCAGTGTTTCATAGTTTTGTAATATCTGAGTTTCTTCCTAGTTTTAGTTTTGCATTTTGAATGCAGCACCAAAACTGTTGAGTTTTGGTGCTTAAAAAATAAGAGGTCAGCTTGCAAAAGCAAACACAAGTAAGAGGTAATAAACTAATACTATTTATAATATAGTCATTTCAAATTTAACTTGCTGCAGACGACTGCAGGGTATTAAACAAACACATTATGAAAACTTTGAAAGTTTCCAGCTTTAAAAATGCTAAACACGTAATATATTTGTTTAAAAAAACCACCACAGGCTCAGTGTCAGGGAGTAATGTGAACCAAATGATGCTGTTGTCATAAGTTAACAAGTGAGTTTATTGGAGGGGTAGCCTTCTCGGAAAAACACTCAAGTATTGATGAGGGTCAAAGAATTAGGTCCAGAGGCTAAGGAATCATTCAAAGTTAATGTAATTTTTTTTTCTCCCTGTGTGTTTTAGTGTCTCCAACCAATTCCAGACAAGACAATAGTAGATTAATTGTTTCCCCCAGAAAGCCCTCTCTTGGTAAAAGACCAATAATGAATCTGATTAAAGACTTGAAGACTTGTTAATTACCACTCTTTAATGTCCAGACAGTGAAAAACTGCCTGTGCCTGCAGTCTGAAAACTTCGGTGCCTTTCATCACTCCATATGGAGGCGTGTTTCCTCAGGACTGAATTGATGACCCTTAAGTACAGCAACGATCCGTGATGAACTGCTGCCCACACGGCATCTCTATCCTTAACCTGTGATTTGTGGCCGCTGCATGGCAGGCAGGAACCGGGATGCGGACAGCAGTATTTACAGTAAGCGAGGCAGGTGTGCTGCCAGTTGGACAGCTGAAGGAGTCACGGCAGGCCGGAGGGCGATGGGGGCATGACTGATGATTGAGCCGGGCATGCTGGCAGCTGGCAGGTCAGCTGAGTGGAAACAGCTTGTTCCTAAATCGGCCGCCCTCATTGATTGATGGGGTTTTACTGGAAACGTGCATAATGAGCAGATTAAAAAATACGGTTCAAAAAGTTTTGTTTTCATTGAAGTAGATGGTGGCAAACACTAATTTATTTTTTTTAATATATTCCTGAAGTCCCCTTTAGACACTCCTCTCCCCTTTAGACAAGATACCCCAAATCAAGCCAATTTATTTGATTTGTTCAATATTTTCCTTTAGTTAAGGAGAACAGCTTATGCTTGATGAGATACACCATGTCTTTATTTCTTCTCGTTTGGGACGCTGTAATTCTCCTCATCTCCATTAACTATAAGTAAATTACTTGCCTTCAGCTCCAGCTGTCTCAGGGATTTAAACACGCAGTTGGGAATCAGATCATACTATTCCCATTTGTGCATCATTACACTCAAAGTTCTACACTCGATTTAAAACTTTTGCTTTTAAGGCTTTTTATAATCACACAGAGTAAGATTGCTGATATATTGCTCTCTTGTGAGCCGCAGGCTGATATCTGCACTCTCCCTGCTGTTCAAATCACTCAGGTCTTTACCTTAGGTGCCCGGGATTTTTCAGCCTGTCTTTGCTTTTGCATTTCCTAAGCCAAAACCAACTCAGTCTCTTTTGGGTTGCTGCTTAAAACTTCCAGAAGAATTTCCTTAAAATAAAAGGAAGCTCTCTATCTTATTTCGTTGTTATTTTTTTATGCTCCTCGTTGATTTTCATTATAATGACTCCTATAAATTCTTGTCTACAGTTTTTTGTTTTACAGTTAGTCGCTTTGTAAATGTGCACACAAAAACTACATTATAATATTTCTGTTTTTCATGTGTTAACTAGATTTAGAAAGCCTTTGTTGTCTCAGAAGAGAAAAAAAGATATAAATAAATACCAGGCAGGCTGGAACACCGGCTGACATGTCATAGCAGGGCAGAGGTTGAAGATAAATGTCTTCTTTTTAGATAGGTTTTATCTAAAGTGCTTAAAAATATAGAATAAAATAGGACTTTATTGTCATTCTACATGTACACCAAAATTATTAAAGTATATTCTGTGTTTATGCCTGCTCAGAACAAGCTCATTGTGGAGTTTCTGTTTCATTTATCATCCTGTGATTTTTAAAATCCCTGAATTGTCTCAGGAACAAAAAGTGGCGGGTATAGCTTTGCTGAGAGGTCTCTCCTATTAAGTCTAAAATAGGCTAAATACTTTTACTATATTCAGCACAAGTATACAAGTAAAAAGCTGCAACATGAGTGAGTTCTGGACGTGTGCACGAGCCACAAGCTGAAACATGTTTATCAGACAATAACATTTTTCTTTATATTACAAGTTTTGATGGAAATTTTACATCTTGGCCATGCACGGTGAAGTCCACAGTGACATGCTTTGTCTTTCTATAATCCTCTTTTACAAGACAAACAGATCTCAAACTGTTATCTTTTGCATTTTATGTTCCTGTTATTATTGTATCCTGTGACCATGGTGCGTAGATAACTTATTCTTATTCTGTTATTATTCTTTGCAAAAAGCCCTGCAGCCTGCTGTTGCGCTCTGTATTGCAGTTTTACCCCTTTTCAAAGGCAATCAAAATCTCACAATGACAGCCTGTTTGTGTACATCAGTTTATTTCAAATTTCCACAACATTTTTTGAAAAAAGATTTTAATTAATTTTGCAACAGCAGTCTGCACGAAATAATAACCAAAAAATATCTTATCTACCTCCTGTGGTCACAGGATATAATCAGAACATTACATGTAAAAGTGTGCAGACAAGTGTAGTATCTTGTAATAGAAGATAGCATAAAGACAAAGCATGGTGTGATGGAGCCTTCGATTCAACCAGGTCAGCTTAACATAGACGAGGAGCAGAATTCTAAAAATTTTCCATCATCGTGTACAGAAAATACACTCACGCTGCAACTCGCTGAGATTCAAATGAAGGCTTTTTGATCTCAGCTGTAAAGTTTCAGGAGTTCATCTTGCACAGTTTCCATGTTATAATGTTGACAACACCTGAATACAGACAGATAGGCTGAGATACACCTGCCAAAACTCCCTTTGTGGAGGTTCCTGGTACTCTAAGAATCTCCAGGAGCACATTTTGTAGTGATGACAGGTGCAAGCTCTCTAGATGAAAACAATATCGGTTACAATATCAAGCTGGTAAAAATATGAGTATGAAACATTAGCAACACTACGGCAGCTAGAAAAAGTACATCAGCCTCTGAGTTTGCCCCTCTCTGACACACTTTACACTAAATGTTTAAATTTGCAGAGGCTGTGTTTTGTTGCAAAGCTGTTGTGTTGTATTGCGTTAGATTACGCAGATGTTCGTGTTATTGTGTGTGTCCCCTGTTCATCAACATAGTGCTGCTGTGCTTTCTTTGCGCTGGAACAAAAACCCCTTGGGGATGCATTTATGCAAACACATGGTGGATAATGGTTTTCTGCCTTTTTTTCTATGGCTGTGGCCTTTTCAGGCTTTCTGCTGTGCTGCTTGGCCTGCAGAGAGAGTTCAGCTGATAATGATCGGTTATCCAACAAAACTGCCCCGGCCTTTGTTAGGCGGCCTCATCTCTTGCTCTTCTTCCTGTTCTCTTTGGTCTTAAGTGACAGGCTGATGGCTGTGCTCATTGGCAGAGGTGGACAAGTGCTTTATTAACTCTCCAAAATCCCCTGCAACGTATTTCCTCACTCTCCAAACTACAGTTTTTTAATATAATAAGCACAATTTCTGTGAAAAAATCCTCAATATTGATTAGTCCTCAAGGTGTTGGACAAGTAGTGATCACTGGGGGGCACTAGCATGCAGTTGAAGGCTTTCACAGCGTTTATTGACTGTTAAATGAATGGCACTTTGTAGGTCTTGTGAAAAGAAAAGGAAAGCTCTGCCTCTAATTTAAGCAAAGATGCATTTACTGCTTGAAGCTTTTCGATGGTCTACTGTAGACAAAGTGCAGCCTATATGAGTAACTGCTAAATGAGTTAAATATGAATGCATTTAATGTCAGTTAACTAATAGAAACTGACTAATAGGTGAGCCTTGTTTTTAAAAAAGAAACAGGGTCCGCTGGCGTGCTCTGACCCTAAATGGCTCCACTTTGTTTTGTTTCTCCAATTAAGCCTGATCCTGTGTTGTTTCATCGAATGTGTTGTGATCAATCGCCGTACCCCTCGCCGCGTTTGAGTCTCATCTCTTGTTTGTTAGAGCTCTGCTGGTCGAATAAGCACTCTGCGTTTAACGCTGTTTATCTTGTAAATTGTTTCCCGTTGCTTTTCGCGTCTGCTAAAAACTTTTAAAAATTTAGTGCAGCTAATTGTTAGGAAATTGCTTCCCCTTGCTCTTCCTCCTGATCTTTTCACTGAGCAGCTGTGGAAAGCCTGTGAGTGAAAACAGATAATAAAGGTAGGACAGAGACGGTCACACACTGAGGATTAAATCGTAAACAGGCTTTCCTCTCTGGTGTCAGTGGAGCTGTCCACGGCCGCGGTGCTGAAACCATTCTTGGCAGTGAGCTGGTTGTGCGGCTCCCTCGGGCCGTGTGAGGCGCTGTGCGATGACAGCAGGACCAAAATGCTGTGTTTGGTATTATCTGTGTTTAGTCCCATCATCCAGCCAGAAAGATATGAGCTTCATTTTGCAGCACTGTGAAACTTTATCATTGTGTTCAACCACTTTGTCTCTACACTTGCTTCTGCGTGTTTAATTTCTTCCATTTTCCCATCTTCACTTTGGGCAGGTAGCATTTTACATTCTCTAGAGCTGGTCCATTTATCTGGTCCATTTAAATTTTTCTGTTGCTGCAGACTGGTTGGTTTTTACTGATACAGTGATGCACAGATCTGAGCTTACTCAAAAAAGAAAAACCTCACTGTGTAACAGATTTAAGTAAACATGACCAAGGAATTAATTTTGTTGATAAATACCATTCTTATTGGTGATCCCAGCTTATAGTCGAAACTCTCTTGAAATACACAGAGGAGTAAACTGTCACCAGCAGACAGATCTAAGATATCACAACAACATTCCCTTTAAGATGCTTTATATTTCAAGGTAAGGTAAAGACCTAATAACAGAGAAAATAACAGAGAAAAAAACCCAATAATCAAACAACCCGCTTTGAGCAAACACTTGGCGACAGTGGGAAGGAAAAACTCCCTTTAAACAGGAAGAAACCTCTCAAGAACCAGGCTCAGGGAGGGGCAGCCATCTGTCAAGACAGGATAAAAGACATGCTGTGGAAGAGCACATGATATTAATAATAACTAATGATTAAATGCAGAGTGGCGTGTAAATGCATAGTGAGTGAAGAAGAAACGCTCAGTGTGCTCAGTGCCATCATTTGGCATGCAGAAATAATTATTTGTAAAGTATTAAACCTCATAGTTATTTCTGTTATGGTACCGCATACACAGCATGATTTTTAACAGTGAATATGACGATTCTCAGGGCCTAGGAATTTGGATTAAGTGAATCCTTAAAGATTTTAGTCCAAAGATCTGAAGAAATTCTCCAGCTGAGCATGAGACTCCTCCAAGTGTAATCAGTTCAACATAGTTTAGGTGTAGCCTGGGCTGATGTACTGTTGGATCTTTTTCCTGATCTCACAGGCAACACACAAATTCCCAAATTCCCCAAATTTCCAAGTAAGTAAAACAGATCTAAGTGTAGAATATCCCTGAATGGTGTATTTCTGACTTGTAACCTAAGCAAAAACAATCAACAATAAGTGTTAATTCTATGATTTTATATGCTTTTTAAACTTTGCATGTTTACCTTGATCTTTAGAGTTTGCTCATCTATTCGTGTTAATGTATTGATGCACAAATTGCAGAAAGATAACATTTCCTCGCTTGTAAACAAGCAATAATTAGCCCTTAGGGCTGCAACAAGACCGCTGCTGAAAACATTATTGCAACCACAGAATCTTTCCCTCATTCTTGTACGCATGCCTATCTGTGTCAGTGACTCACATCACGGACTTTTTTTTTTTTGGTGTGTGTTTCTCTTTTTCTGGGATTGTTCAGTTCCTTTCCCTCCAGCAGATGATTGGTTCAAAAGGCCAAGAGGCCTGTAGAGACTGTGCATGACTTCAGAAGAAACTGTCTCTCCAGCACGAGAGCGCCCTACGTGCGCGTGTGTGTTTTCATGTGTGCAGCACAAATAGGCAGACAAGCTGTGCTAACAAGAATGTGGATTGTGTGTGCTCGCATGTGGCGCACGGTGAGAAAGTTACAGTATAAACAATGTTTTGTCAGGAACCGAGACTATTTCTGCTCGATGTGGGAGGACGATATAACACTGCTTCTCAAGAGCGAGGCCAGCAGCAAGCCTTTGTTTTATTGGCAGACAGTACAGCAGCGGTGGCAGTACACTGGAGCGAATATGATTTTTATGGCTATAGACGCTCTATGCAAATCTATTCCCTAAACTGCGATGTAGATAGCATTAACAGCCATGAGTGTATTCAAGCTTTAGTAAGATAGGAGCACCAATCCCATCTGAAAAGAGTCCATGCTTATAACTGAAAGTATTTTGTTCTTCTCGCATTGATTCTTGTTTCCATTTCCTGTATAATGGACTTGCCAGTAATAATGAGTGCCCACAGTGATGTGATACAAACTGACAGGTCTCCATATTATCAGTTGCTGCAAGCTCAGAGCTGAGCGGAGAGGAGTCTGGTAAGACTAAATATAGGCCCAGGTGGAAGGACAAAACCTTGAGCTCCCCTCTAGATTGTGCAAGGGAAGAAAAGGAGCAGTGCGGTGTTTTTGTGTGTTTTTATTATCTAATACATTTCCTTATACTGATAAATCTGCAGTCAACCGGATTCACAAAGGGGTTATATATAAAATACAGAAACGGGGGGGTTATGTTATTGATGTCCACATTTTAATAAATCTACCCCTTTTTGGTCACTTAAAATATCTTTACACACACACACACACACACACACACACACACACACACATATACATATATATATATATATATATATATATATATATAAATATAAAATATATTTATTTATATTTGTTGCAATTTCTGCTGCCCTCTTGACCCGATCTCTCTTGGAAAATGTCATTGAGAGTTTTACATGCATAAATAAAAGATATATAAAACTGATTGCAGCTTCTACCTCTGACAGAAATGTTCTTTCTGTCTTAAAATGACTTGATATCATTCACGAGAGATATTTTTGACACGTTTCACTGATTATAATCCAATGAGTCATTTACATCCGGTTAAATTATTTGTTGGCAAATACCGGAAATCACTTTTTGGCACAGCAGCTGGTTGTTTCCGTCTCCACTGCAGAGAGGTCCAGCCTGGTGGTGCTAAGTTCTGCAAAGAAGTCAATTTGACCTTTTTGGTCTTCATTTTCGTTAAACTTAGAACCTGAAACTTCCTCTAAATTGACAATTTCTTCAAATAGGAGACCCCCAAGTAGCGCCGAATCACGAATAATTAACTGAAAAGAATCATGTAGGTTTGCGTTTTTGTTTTTTTTTAAGCACATCCAGCTGTCGTGGATGACACCACTCCCGCTCCGAGGTAAACCGAACCTCCCACATGGCAGCGGTCCACAGACTTCTGCACGTCAGCTCCTGAACTTTGCGCCTTCTGCACCCACGATGTCTCTGCGTTATTCTAGCAAATCACTCGTGGATAGCCTCGAACACTTTACGCGCATTCTCCCCCTCTCTCTCTCTCTCTCTCCCTCTGCCTCTCTCTCTCTCTCTCTCTCGGTGTGCTCCCCCTCTTTTCTCCGCTTCATTTTTTCTGCACCTGTCAGCAGCGGACGTGTGCGCGGCTCTTCTCTCCCGTTTTTCTTCTTGATTTGGCGTCATGACTTCGGCAAAAGACGCAGCTAATGGGCCGGGGAAAGTGGCTCAGCATCAGCAGCAGGATCAGGTAGGTCTTCAGGGGAGCTGACTCCTAATTGTTCCGCTCCTTATCTCTCGGAAGCAGCGGAGGCGCAAACAGTTTTTTTTTTCTTCACGAAAATTAAAGAAACATATTCGAAACAGCCTGGCTTTCTATTAGATTGCATGTTATCTGTCTGCGTGTATGTGTGTTTCTGTGTGTTTGACTCGTGAATCAGCAGCTGGAAAAGCTTTTGAGTGCTGCAGTTTGAATGTATGCTGCCTCCTTCTAAACTTCTGCCTAAATATTGAATGAGCTCCTATTGAAACCTCAGCCCACAGGTGTAGCTTCTATAATGGAACCTGTTGGTGTCCTGTTTTCATTAACAGTGTGACAGCTTCTGGTGACAGCACACAGTTTTTAGGAATGTTTGGTTGTGTTTGTGTGTGTGTCTGTAGAGGGGGGTGTTCAGTTGACAAAATCATGCATTTTGCATGTGAGCAACTGTGTGTGCCGGAGAAAAAAATGGAAAGAAACGGAGTGTGAGAGAGTGGGCGTTAATTGCTCTGTGTTCTGTTAACTAATTCAGTTTAAATTGTGCTCAGTATGAGGCTATAGGGAACACTGTGAGGTGATGTAATGGCATACACACACACACACACACACACACACACACACAGACGCTACTTGTGCGTTTACATAACTGAGCTTCTGGCATTGATGGCATAATTTAGGTTGAAAAGTGCTTCACCAAAAGCAGCTCGTGTGGCGTATGGAGCAGAAACATGTCAACAATAAAACTAGTTGCATAACAGCTGTTCATTGTTTTTTTGGCTCAAATGCTGCACTGAATACACAAGACTCATAATAAAGGTTAATTTCACTGAGGTGATGAGGGTTATTCACTGTGACTGCTGATTGGTCAGCGCGTAATGAAGTGTGGCATCTGTAAAAGTGGAACTCATCTGACTGCTTCCTGTGCCTCAACTTGCATGAAGTTTTCTTTCTCGTCTCTCCAGTGCAGTCACAGCACCTTTGAATATTTTAGTTGTAAAGTGTTTATTTTTGCGTCGCATTCATACATTTATAAAAGCGGGACTGCGGAGTCGACAGCGGTACAGCAGATCTTTAACCGTGTTCAGATCAATTTTTGTTTTAAAGAAGAAAGAGACAGAGAGAGTGTGTGAGCTCTTTTGAAGGTTGAGAGGAAGTCGGGCGTCAGACTTGAAAAAAGGCGAGCTCAGAAAGCGAAAGGCACATGGGCTCATCTGCACATCACTGCAACTCACATAATGCACAGCTATCACACGCACAAGCAGCAAACGTTTCACCTTTGTTGAAGAAAGGAGCGGTACATCTTTGTTCCCAGCCAGCGATTTCTATATGTGACCGGCCTCAACTTCCTTTGTTTTACTGTGCAAAACACTTTGCACGAAACAACAGCAGGCAGCATACTTCCTGCTTGGATGGGAAGCTTGGAAAATATAACGCTGACTGTGTAGCTCCAACAGTGACCTTGCTCGTTGGAAATATCAGCTTCAAATGCGAATGCCCGCCTGTGTGTCTGCTCTTTAATGGTGCGGAGACAGAGGCAGAGAGATAAAGATATCATAGCAGAGGAAGTAGCGTGCAGGGAGCAAACACATCTGAGATTTGAAAACTGTCTGTAATGCAGGCTGTGCACTTCATCCATGCAGCCTTAATAAAATTTGTATAGGGGAATGAATAGGTGGAAACTTTTTCTCTCTCTTTAAAAAAAAACAAAAAACCAAAAGCTGCCTTCATTAGGAAAGTCATTACATGCTCAGGAAATGTACCTACATGCTCTTTATCTGACACGCCATGATTATTGCTCTCTTTTGTTGAGCACCACTGCAACTCTCTTGCATTGTTGATTATCGTGATGGTTTGAAGGCGCCGCACAATTTTGCCACCGCACCGCATTTTTTTTGTTTCATGTCTCCTCCATTACTGTACTTGCTGTTTTTTAGTGTTATTGGTTATTGTCTTGTTCAAGGTAGCAGGGCTGTCATTTAAATCACAAGTACCCATCCAGACAGAGGGGGCGGGGGGGCGGGAATCAAAGGTGATGTGCAGGGGAAAAAAGAGAACCTGTTACCAGGTGAATTAAATGGGTACACAAGCATCATTAAATGAAATTTCAATGCTGCAGATGTTTTTTTTCCTGATCCCTTATCATATTAGGTCCTTACTTTTCTGCAGGTAATTATTCTGAAAGAAGACGAGCTGTCCTCTTTTTCCTCTTAACTGAAAATGGATTTAATTTTTAAGAGCATTTTTAAAGAGAAAACATTCAATTTGAAAAAGGGGGATTTTTAAAACAGCAAGGGGCACTTCCAGCTGATCTATTCTCCAGTGATTCCGCTTCAGTCACGTTGTTGTGTGCTACAGTCCTTCTGATGATTGAAAGATAGCCGAGCCAGTTTTGTTCAGAGGCAGGCAGCGATTTGTGTCCTCTCAAAAAACCCATCTTAACCTCCATCTTCCCCTCGTCCCTAGTGGATAGAGTCAGGGAGTTTTAATGCTATATCATTTTTACTTTTCTCATCTCCTCCCCAGTTTCTGTTATCCATTCCTACAAAAACAGATGAAGAGGCACACGCAGACGAGAATATACTTTTTTATATCTCTGCTTTTGTTTTGTTTTTTTCTGTGCGCCTGAAAACAACGCCCATTTCCCACTTTGTCCCGAAGCTTCTTCTTATCGTTGAGGCGTACAGAAATTATTTATCCTTTGCAGGCTGGATTTCCTCCCCATCTGTCTTGTGGATTTTTTTCCAGACTATTAAAATGAAGATGGGTCACCCAGGAAATCAGTGCACCTTCAATCATAGCAACACTGTAAGCCTCTATACTTTGATGGAGTTTTTAGTTCTGGGGAAACATTAAAGTTTCCCGCTCACTCCCAACCGGTCACAGCAGATGGCCACCTCTCCCTGAGCCTGGTTCTGCTGGATGTTTCTTCCTGTTAAAAAGGAGGGTTTTTTCTCTCCACTGTCGCCAAGTGTTTGTTCATAAGGGGTCCGATGATTGTTGGTGTTTTCTCTGTAATGTTGTATTACCTTACAATAAAAGTGCCTTGAGGCAACTGTTGTTGTGATTTAGTGCTATATTAAAATTGAAATGAATCATTGTCTGCAATCATTTTTCAATATTTGGCTCATTTCTGGGATCTCTAGTGTGCAGTGAGGAAGAAGCTGACAGTGTAGCAACAAGGTCTTTATAAAGGCCACAGAAGGCTTCAGTGATTACAAGTAAATCAAAAGCAGCAAAATGAGGAGAAGCAAGACTGCAAAGCAGCTAAAGCAGCTTAGGCCTGAGTAGCACTGGTTTAGGCACCTGTCGATGACCGGATGGCAAATGGTTGGCGGTAAACTAAACACTGAGTGGTAGTGTGAAAAAGTGTGACGCAAATCAGAAACGGAGACAGCTTTCAAAATTCAAAATTGGGCTATTTGAGCTGTTTTGGTTGCAGTGCTAAAGCACAACTTTTACTTTGAAGGGGAACTGTCTGTGTTTCCAGTTTGCGTTGCACTTTTCACAGTTTCTCTGCCACTTGCTGAGTAGTGAGGTGTCCACACTAGCCCGGATAGATTTGAAAACGGCATTTTCGTTTGAAAACGCTCCGCATCCACACCAGCGTTTTCAGTCGCATCCACATTGAAATGGCGGAAAACGCTTACGTTCCAGTACTGCGCATGCGTGAAACGCAAGAAGATTCGACCTGCCTCATTTCTGTCTGCCGCTTATTTACTTTCCGGCTCTTTGAAACGTTGCGGCAAAATGTTGAGGAAAAGCACCAACTTTTTTAAATGGACTAACAATGAGGTGGAGTTGTTGCTGCGAGTAACACAAAAGTACAAAGTTGCAAAAGCGAGTGAGAGTTAAAGAATTTGAAGAAAAGCTATCTGGAGGATGTACAAACTGATATTAATCTTTAACAGGGCTGTCAAAATTGAGAGCAAACAAAACAACTGCTGTATAATGCTCTCCGCTATCTTAGTTTAATTGGTCACATGACTGCATATGACTAACATGCATCATCGTTTTAGAAAGTCTCCGTTTTCGCTGTCCACACTGCGACGCGAAAGCACCGTTTTCAAATGTATGTGTTTTCGAGAGCGTTTTCAAAACGCTGCATTTTCCATGAGCAAAAACGCTGTCTCAGTGTGGACGGGAGGCCAAAACGGAGAGAAAACGATGCGTTTTCAAACGAAAATGCATTAGTGTGGACATAGCCTCATAGCCTCGCAGGCTACGTAGGTAAATAGTGTCTTCCGTGCAGACTACTGGTGATCGCAGCAATCTGCTACCAGTTTCACGACTGCGTCCAACTTCCAACAACTTCCAGTTACAAAGGAGCAACTTTTCCTTTGTGACTGGTGGTTACCAAATGATCTTTGGCTGGTCTCTAGGCCAGTGTGACTGGGGTCTGAAATAACACACCTTAGGATGTGTAGAAGGCCTGATGTGGGGTCTGCCAGGACTGTAGGATGAACTTGACTTTGTGGCCTCCCTTCACGTTTACCTGTCACATTCATAGATGGTGAAGTTTCATGCTACTCAGACTCATTTCTGTTTTCACAAGAAAAAAAATCCACCTGCAGTTTAAAAGCTGGAGAGAGAACTACTGCACAAATGAGCAGAATAATGAAGAAAACATGTTGTTCTCATGCCAAAATACAAGAAACAGAAATGCTGGAACCTTATTTTTAAATTGTTTGGCACACTTTGCACTTTTTATGTAATTTTTGCTGGATCTCTGCAACAATTTTGATTGTCAAGTAGAGACGACTTCTCTGTGATGTCGCTGTTTAGTGCCTACTGTAAGCTGTAGATGAGTCAATGGATACTTAATCTGCTTTTTGGGGGGTTTAACTTGGGGTATAGTTGCACAGCATTTCATCTCAGAACATGTATGTGTGTTTTTAAGCCATGTTTCTGACTTTGTGTGCAAGATAAAGAGTCTTAAAGATAAGAATCGCTTGTCTTGACTGCCACTCATAATAAGATGACTGCGGCCCTTACGTGACTTCTAAATGAGTGGCTGGGTGTAATATAATTTAAGATGGTCAACATCGACAGTGCTGTTGCCTGCAAAGACTGAAGTGTCTAGACCACGGAAGAATAAAAGTACCTCATCAGTTACTGAATAATTTATCCCCAGGTGAACACAGATAATGGCATAAAAGCCAGCAGCATAAATCATTTAATATAGTTTTGACTTGTTGTGAAAGAACCACTCAGTGCACTTGTCTTCTTCTCACTTACCACTCCAGTATATCAATGGTGTCGCTAATACTACTGCCATGCCATCTCGACTTCAACCACTGCCACTTGCAGAAAATAAGTAGGTCAAAAGTTTTTGGTTCAGAGCTGCACAGGTCCAAGTTTGTATAGTAAGAATGGCTCAAATGATCTTTTCCTTTATCTCTATAAGGACATTTAACCTTTTTATGTTGTTTTTTTCGGTAATTTTATGGTTTGTTATACCCTCCCACCGCTTTTGAGTTACACTGCAGCTGCACCCAGCTGTACACCATCAGCTCATCAGCACCAAATGGCAGAAAGACAAAGTTAGCACTAAGATGGTGAACATTAATCAGCGAAGCAGCCAGGGACGTTTGCTGAAAACATTCTCTGGGGATTGGAGCGCCTTGCGAGCTGAGGGTCATCTTACAGATGGAGACGTTTGCTAAGTTTTTGCAGCTCTGCTACAGTAGCTTAGTCATATTATTAGATTCTCATCAGTGAAGAAGCACATACGCTAAAGCTGTCTGGAAATCTGAAAAGAGAATAAGGTGCAGCAGAGCTTGTCAGTTTAACCAGCCAAGTTTCTTTATTTGTCTGTAGTGCTGACAAAAGGCGACGGAAACGATACAAAAGTTTTAACATGTTAAATTGTGGCTGCGAGAGAAACGACCCAAAGACTTTGCTGCAAAGAATTTTCCTAACACAGATGTAACGTAGCCCTACTTATCATTAATTTCACATCTAAGGACCAATTTATTACAATTCAAAAGCTTTTCCAGTTGCTAGTAATTAATTTGACCTTAAGTTTTTTTGACTGCGCGGGCCTGTTTCACACCAGGACTCTAATCAGCTCTGTTGTCTTTATAAACCTCAAATAATAAAGAAAGCCAAAGGCGGCTGTGGTTAAAAAAGTTAAATTAGGAGAATTTTCCATGCTTTCACTGTTTTGGATCACAAAGTCACGCACAAACAGAGAGATGTTTTCAGGGTATTGCAGCCCAAGACTCTTGCTTCACTCCTTTTCTATACAGTAACTTTACTCTCAATGTACGTTCATGCTTCCTTTTTACTTTAATTCACCTACTTTGATTATCTGTGTTATATAGAATAGCTCCCACAGTTTGATTCTCATGAGTAGGATTGTCACAAGGCCAGAATTTCAAACTGATACCGATAACCATACTGGTTGGTGCAAATGAATTTGGCTACAGCCCTGTTTATTTCCTTTGCTTCTGGTGACTTGGCACCATATTTTTGTTGCTGATCAAATAGAGTTGTTAATTTTGGCTGCTGCTGTCTGTCTACTTGTGGGTAGACTTTTGTCAGCTTCAATCTGGGGCTTTAGGAGAACAGTTTAGACACAAATAATTGTGGTATGCTGTTAAGTTAACGCGGTTTATTGACGTTACAGACTGATTAATACTTCAGTACTGCTGTTGAAACAGGAGCTTTATTGATGAGGACAGGCGTTTTGGTTTTTTAAGATGCTTCAGCAAGTTTTTCGTGCTACTGTTCAGCTGGCAGCGAGGGAAAGAGCACGCTGTGTGAAGTTTTGTCAGCTGGAGGAGGCAAAGATGCCACTGTTGGTATTAATACTGTTGCAAATGAGTATCTAGTCTGATTATATGATTGTAATTTTTTGCAACTTCCTACTCTACCTCAAAACTGCTATCATGTTTTCAGAGGCACAAAAAGTATAAGTACTCTGGTTATCTTTGGCCATGACTGAGCGTGCTTCTTCTTAATGTTTTAATTACGTGTGCTGACTTATGTGCCCCGGTTCTAAAGACTAAAGAAGTGGCCTAACTCCTGTTCTCTTATCACATCCACAGCCAGGTTACTGTGTGTCATCTAAACAGCCTGTTGTTTTCCTTTGTTTCAGTTGAGTTGCAGTTCAAAAAGGACAAAGGCTGGACAGGCACATCGAGGCTGGTGCCCTACTATTCATGAGCCAAAAGCCAGCTGGCATGAATTCTTAATCTCACTCATGAATGCCCATGATTTATTGATGCTGTTCCAGAGGAAAAGTTTCCCCCTATGTCCAAAGGCTACTGCTTCAATCTGAAGTTTTACTGTCCCGAGACAGCGACGACATTACAGTGAAGGGATACATCGAGTTTCAAACATCTATATTCCCTCGTTTCCTTTTCTTTCCCTAAATCCTAGGTTAATTTCTCAAGCCCCTTGTTTCCCACATGGCAGTCAGCGGTAATATTAGTCCCCGCTGTACTGTACCAGCGAGCACCATCTTCACTGCAAATTTGACTCAAACGGCTCTCTTGGTTCCCTTGGAAACCAGGTGCTCAAAGATCAGGAAAGATCCATTTCACACTTCAGCAGCGAGCAGAGAGACAAAGAGATGCTTAGACAAAAGGAAAGTGGGAGGGAGAGAGGATTAGAGAGAGAGAGAGAGGTAGGGGGGTAAAGGGAGCTTGACCTTAAAAGATGCCTTCTTTTTACAGCCCCTTTGTCTCGAAACAGAATGGAAATAGCAACAAATAGATCAGGAAAAATTCTTGTTGCTTCCTCTCTCTTGGGGTTTTCTGTCTTTTTAGAGATGCCAGTATGGGAATGGGTTTATTTAGATGTGTGTCTGTAGAGAAGAGGGTGAAAATGGCTGCAGTTCTAATTTATTGATGCAGCTTTTATTGTTATCAGGTGTAAGGCATGCATGCGTGCTCTTCACACACAGACTAACAGAAGGAGATAGCCTAATGCAGAGAGCCAGCCTGCATCTGAAATGCTGCTAAAGGTCAAGATTTCCACTTATACACAGATGCACTTTTTCCACTTGTTAAGAGCTTTCCAGAAAACTCAACATCTCCCACAAACTCCTTCAGTTTGCTATATTCTTAAACACATTGAACACCCAGGAAAACAAACTGTGCAGCTAAGGTTAGATTCTATATGTCTCTGTAGGGTTTGTTTTCTGGAAGCTGTGCTGATAATTGTCATGCATTTTTATGTAAGTGAATTAGTGTGGAGCTCTCTGTTCTGTGGTTGAGTAGGTGGGTGAAGCGTTGAGCGTTTTAAACAGGGATAAAGCACTCTGCACAGTTAAAGCAATCAGAGCTGAGACACTTTAATAACAGTGGGCTGTATGAGAGAGCGGTTCTATTTTAACATATATGCTCTTAACTAAATAAATGTATACAACATAGGAGCTCATGCTGATGATCCTAACAGAGACGACAATAACTTAGTTATTCTGAAACAAATCCTTACTTCTTTATACCCTCACTTCATTATATATACATATTCTACTGGCCCGGTTTCAAATATCTAACCAGCCATTCACATGGCAGCAATTCAATGCATTTAGTCATTTAGACGAGGTCAAGAAGACCTGTTGAAGTTCAAATTGAGCCTGAAAATAAGGAAGAAAGGTGATTTTGAACGTTTTATGGTTTATTTATTTTAGAAACTGCTGATCGGCTGGGATTTTTCCCACAAAGTCATCTCTGGGGTTTACAGAGAATGGTCTGAAAAAGAGAAAATGTCCAGTGAGCGGTAAATCTCTGTGTGGAAATGCATAGTCAGAGGTCAGAGGTTAGAGAAAAATGGCCACACTGCTTGGAGCTGATAGGAAAGCTACAGCAACTAAAAAAACACTCATTACAACCAAGGTATGCAGAAAAGTATCTCTGAATGTACAACATGTTAAACCTTGAAGCAGATCGTCTAGCCAACCCAGTGTCAGGATAAAGGCTGCAGTACGAGCAGCCTTCATAAAAACAATCACAGCAAAGCATTTAAACAGACATTATTAACACAATTTTACATGTTAGTCATATTGCTTAATCGTGTCTGGTGATTAAGGACCCTGGAAAGTACTTCATACCTTCCTTCCCCACAAGCGACTTCTCGGCTTTAAATATATTTTCTCCCCCTGCTGGTAATGCAACTTCTGCATCGGTGTCCATTTCACACTTTGGCGAGGCAAAGCATGAAATGGACACGATGGACTGGCGTGTCTATTACATGCTTTGCCATGATACTGGGTTGGGCTACAGCAGCAGCAGCAGATCACATCAGGTTACAGCACTATCAGCAACTAAGCATCATTTAAAAATCACAGCCTATCTGAAAATTGTTGCTCACCACGTCCATCTCTTTATGAGGACGGTGTACTCATCTTCTGATGGCTGCTTCCAGCTGGATAGCGCACCATGTAACGAAGCTCAAATCATCTCAAACAAGTTTCTTCAACCTGACAATGAATTCACTGTACCCAGTTGGCCTTCACAGTCTCCACAAAGTTCACTGGCAATATCGTCTTTAGACCGGGAGCTTTGAGCTTTTTCTAAACCTAAACCTAAGCAAATGTTGCACCATGAACTCCTTCGTCCAGGTCGAATGTGTTTCTGTAGCCTGCCTACCTCCAAATGTGAACCTTTTTACTCTTTCAAAGTGAAAGCAGCTATATAGGTCTTTTCAGAAACACTTTTAAAATCACTAAATCAAAAGACCCATTCATTTTAAACAAGACCTATTCAGACTTACTACTATAAGACAGAAAAAAACGATAAAAGTTGGTAAAACCTGTTCTGTAGTGAGTTATGTTTTAGTTTTTACAAACCATAGCATTGAATAAATATGTACTTTATGTAATACAGGACATAAGTTTTACAGCTCTGAGGTGGAAATGCATCCATCTAATAAATTCAGACAGATAAGGGCAATCTCGTATCTGTTAATGTTCAGTACAGCTTCTTTCAGCGTTGCGTAGCTTTGAGGCTCACCCTCAGTAAGTGCACTACTAATGCTCACCTTGTTGCAGTGGCTTTGTTGAACGGGCGTTTTAAACAGCTGTGACAGCTGTTTTGACGGCTCTGTTGTCCACCGTGTAGCACAATAAACATCGATCTGATCTTAGTCAGGTCAGTGTTATGCATCCAGAAATATTGACATACCACTTTAATGGTGGCAACCGTTTCAACCTGAGCTGTTTTTATTTTTTTAAGTTATTTATTTATATATTTTTACGGCGAAGAAGGCAAACGTCCAGCAGTCTTTGATTGTCTATTGATCAGGATTGCGGAAAAGCTCTTTGACTCGTAATTGAATGTTCGACTGTCTGTTTACAGAACCTGCCATCCTGGAAGGAAGCTGCTGCTGCTGTTTGTCAAATCATATGTATTCTGCAATTGCACTAGCCCACGGGACCTGTGGGAGATGTATTTGTGATAGAAATGGCGCTCTGCTGTCGTTATAGCTGCATTTGTCATAGGTGGAAGAATTGCTGTAACTGAATGTCACAGTGTTTTGAAATATTCTGATGGGAGATTTTTTTCCCTTACTTTGTTATGTTGATTATTTCCAAATGCCACGTGTATTGATTGATGTGTTAGGCTGGACTGGATCCTGTTACATTTTTCACACAGATACACAGACAACTCTATGAAGTGAAAAGTTAGCAGTTGCTGAAAGGAGGTCATTATCAGCAAAGCCGGTCAGAGCATCAGAGCCTTTTATTTCTGGCTCGGTCAGAAGTCTGAAGTGATTGCAGATATCGTGTCTTTCCTATTGGGGCGCGATAACACAGGGAGATTAATATCTTATGAACCCAGCATACGACTCCATACACGCTGTTGTGAAAATCCTTACCTCTGCAGCAATGCATCAGCTTATTGATGTGCCTGCTGTTTTTCTATATGTACTCGCTGCCTTCACTATTGATTTGCTTTGCTGTGAGACAAACTGTGCAGAGACAGTAGGTGCGCAAGCAAAGTAAACACACACAGGTGCCGTACACAAAGGATCATTTTAAACATTTACTGTATCGTAACTTGCTAAAGTCTTCAAATATATAAGAAGCGCTGTCTCTGCTCACCAGTTGAGCTGTCTGCTTCTCTCTCCTGTGTACACGCACCCCTCATTAACTCGTGAGTGGTTCACTGAGCCCCTCCGTACCGTATAACCACTCTCCTGACTGCAGGCAGAGAGAGACCAGGACTAATTGGTAACATGGTTATGAGCAGCTGGACTGATACGGGTGGCTGAAGCTGCTCACTTGTCTCACCGACTGTGACCAGAGGCATTAATGTGCAAATGTGCGTGTCTGTTTGTGGGGCCACATGGCTGGCAAGCATGATGCACGGAAATCATATCTGGCTGCAATTTCTAACCTCGACCCTTCAACACGCTGGATGCAATAGAGTAGAGCGATACCCTAATGGGTCGCTTCAGAGCCTTCACTTTACACACTTCAATTACAATAAAATTAATATAATTTTCCACACCAGTATATTAGCAATAACCCATAATTATAGTGTTAAAGCATGTTTTTGCACAGAATTTAGAAATTCTAGTGGTTAATTGGTCATCAACACGTGTCAGGTCAGACTGCTCAGTGCTCAGAGAAACTGCAAAATAACCAGCAGCTACATCTCAGAATCTGCAGGCCTCACTTAGCATGTTTAATGTTAAACTTCATGACAGCACAATTAGAAAAAGACTGAAAAAGTATGGCTTGTTTGGAAGGGTTTCCAGGAGAAATCCTCTTCTCTCTAAAAAGAACCTGGCAGCACAGCTTTAGTTTGCTGCATCTGAATAAATCTCAAGACCTCTGGAACAATGTCTGTTCCAGAAAAGAATAAAGGTGTTGCTTTGGTCCAGTCAGAGTCCAGACCTCAATCTGATCTGAATGCGCATAAACAAATGCCCACATACCTCAATGAAGTGAAGCGATGCTGTAAAGACAAGGGGGCACAATTCCTCCACAATAATGTGAGAAACAAGTCATACAGAAAATGATTACTTCAAGTTATTGCTGCTAAAGATGGTTATTCAGAGGACTGCATGTGTGCACCTGTGAAAACCTCACTCTCACAGTTCATTTCTCTCTGCCACTGTCTGCTGAAGGAAAAAAATGGTGATAGTGCCTTTGTTTTCCATAATAACCTTCCTCTGTGCTTAAATGGTAAATGGTCAAATAACTGGAGCAGCTGTGGAAACTCTGCCCTGTACGAGAGCGAGAAGGTTGGTGAGGAGATGGGCATGCTGTGGTAGTTATTTTATTGATTGTTTCCATTTCTGTAAAAGTCACACAGTGTGCCACTGAACTGAAAACAGCAAGCTCTTTTAGAAAGACGCAGGTCCATTTTTTTTTCTGCTTGCACAGACCTGCAACTGTAACATTGATTCACCTTTGGCACAATAGTGACCCAAGACATACTGCCAGGACAATGCAAAGTCATGACTATCCAGAAGGGCCCAGCCTGAGCTTTAAGCCTTGTGGGGAGACCTAAAGATGGCGTGCAAGTCAGTCTGATGAAGAGAAGTAATTGAAACTCAAAAAATTTCAGTTTTTGAGTTTCAATAATCTGAAAAATAGAGTCTTAAATATACAGCATACTGAAGTGCAAAAAACCCCAAACAAAGTTGGACACTACTTTCTAAAAGGATCTATGTGTGAGATGATGACATTTCTAAATAGTCTAATCGGTCTTGAAAATGGAAATATTTGACATGTGTGCCCGGCAAGCGCAGCTACAAACCCTCCAATCTTAAAGGCAGAGTGAGTGAAAGACAGCTCCGAGTTCAGGAGGTTAGCACTCATCTGCAGTTATTCCAGAAAACTGTCTGTTCCCGTTGCTTTCTAATGGACGCAGTGTGTCAAGAGGCGGTTGATGGCGCGTGCTTGTGCCGGCAAATCACACAGTAAAGCCACTCGGAGGGCTTTTACATTGAAATACTTGAAGATGTGTTTTTGATTGTTGGTCAGTCTTCTCACTGCTGCATGCTGCACTTTTGCACTTAAAGTGTTTTGTGTGTCCTGTGGATTTTTGCAGTACGTGCGTTTCAAACAGTGTTGATTAGCCATCTACCATCTGCTGGGCTCCGTGAGGAGAGCAGCTCATTATTCTGCCTGTTGTGTCTGTGTTGAAGCCGTAGCGCCGCTCCAGCTATCAGGCAAAGCTGCGGGGACTCTTCGTATACGAGCAGCGGGGAGCAACTGGATGATGCGCTGTTACTGCGCACAAGTGGCTGAGTTGTCAGCATCTGTCTGACAGAATGAGCTGTCCTCCGGCCAATCTCTACCTCCGACTGTGACAGTACAAAATACTTCTTTTTTTATTTATGATGAGATGAACTCTAAACCATTGTACAAAAAAATACAATCACCTGAATGTCGTTGCACAACATCTTCTACAGTGCAGTAGAATTGTAGCACTGGAAGTACTTTATTTGCTGCCTACGGGTGCTTGATAGGTGGTATTTTTTTTCCTCCTGTTTGTTTTTGCCTCATTGTAATGTAATATTTATGTTTTTCAGGACCTTGTTGGCAGCGCCCCACCTCAGAGGAACTGGAAGGGAATAGCCATAGCCCTGCTGGTCATCCTGATCATCTGCTCTCTGATTGTCACCTCTGTTATCCTGCTCAGCCCTGGTATGTATAGCCATAAATGCACACAAATACACAAACTTGCATGCAAATTTGCTAACACTCAGTGGGTGTGTATTTCCAAGGATGCCAAGGATGCTTAATCCTCTTAGGTTATTACATTTATTCAAACAAAATGAGTAATTTGCATCACGTTACCCGTCCAGTTTCCTAGGAATTATGTGCATTCATAACTGACTATGGCAACAATTTAAACTCATGCAAAAATTACAGTCTTCTCTTTAATATTTCCAGACACTGTACTTTTACTGTACTGAAGTAGTATTTTCAAGTATCTGTACTTTACTTGAGTTTTATTTATTTGACATATCTTTTACTTTTATTCCCTACATTTTTACACAAGTGTCTGCACTTTTAATCCTTACATTTTCAGAACAGGACAGGAGAGGAAGATGAGAGGACAGATTTAAAGATAAGATAAGATAGTTCTCAGTGGTATCTGATAAACTGGAAATATAAAGCTTACATGTAGTGTCCTCATTTTTTAATCTTGCATTGGATCTGTATATGAAATAAAGTTTTTTTTTTTCATATTGTGAAACGTCCTGCAAAACAATCTAATTTTTATACTAACTTTGTGTTATTCAAGTGCTCTGCAGTTTAGTGCAGGATAAACAGGTTAGCTTGTTGTACTGTGGTGAATTCAGTAACTGAATTCAGTATTTATCCCAGCTGCATATGGTCTAGTATAAAGACAGAATAAACACTATACTGTCAGTGTAGCTGATGGAAATCTGCCAAGAAAGTAAACAAAAATCAAAACATCTGCTTGCCTGTTGTTGAGTTCAGTTGTGTAAATCCACCAAGAGCAGCAGGTCAGCTGATCGCAGCCTGGAGCTCACAACAGAAATTAATGAGATTCTTTTCTCCAACACTGACCCACTACAACAACTTAGTGTTCCTAAGATCATTTGTAGTGGTTCACCTGCCGAATCCCACTTCAACCCTGTATTTTTTGGTTTAGTTGTGGAAGCAAAACCAAAAATAAAGTTTGTATTCCCGTGTACTAAAATTAATCTGTTATTGCATTAAAATAGCATTAAGTTCAGTTAGCTTTGCACAACAAGAGCTCTAGAAAAGCTGCTTTTTACTTTCAGACTTTGAGTTCATTTTAGAGCATGTAAAGTAAAGAAGATACATCAGAACTCTTACTGGGGTAGTTTTGAACACAGTTTTTAAGTATCTGTACTTCTGCTTAAGGAAAGTATGTCTGTGGTTTTGCCATCTCTGAATGTCTCTGACATGTTGATATTCAGCATTCAGACAGATGAGATATAAATCAGGATCTTTATAGGTACCAGTACACACAATATTCCCATTTCAAAACCTATATTTACTTATATGTATTTTAGTGCTGTCAGTGTTAATCTCGTTAAAATGACGTTAACGCCATAACAGCATTAACGCGGCAAATCTCCGTTAGCGAGTTAACGCGTGGGGCTGCACAGCGTCAACACATAAGCGCGGTTAGCTTGTTAACGCGTTAGCGCGGTTAGCTCGTTTAGCTCGTTAATGCGTTAGCGCCGTGATTAACGCTGACAGCACTAATTTATTTATATTTCTCTATATTTATTTATCTATTTATAACAGTAGCTCTTTTTCAAATGTATCTATTAGTATACTGTAGGTAGTGGGGGGGGGGGGTTGAAACTGTGGTCTCAGTGAAGTATGGAGCTTTTTTTTTTAAATAACTAACTAACACTGTCTAGTGTCTGTGTCTGAAGGGTGCCAGCTCTTTTCACTGCAAAATAAATCTACCTAAGGGTACTGATTAAAGAAACGTGAACTTGAATAGCAAAAAGCATTAGACAAGTGAGACGAAGCTCTGAGAGGGCAAAGCTCTGACAAAGCTACACTGTCACCTCAGCTGATTCTATAAAATACTAAATGCTAAAATAATTGCAATACAGTGTGCCAAAAGTTGCAGAAGTTATTGAAAATACCTCCAAAAGCCTTGGATTCTCATGAGCAGCTAATCATTGTTGGGCTGTGTCGTAATGTCGCACCAAAATCCATTAGAATATGTGAAGCTTTTATATTTTCCTGGCAAGTAATCAAGGTGAGGAGAGAGAAAAGTACTTTAGCTGTTTTTCAGTGCACACAAATTCTACACACATAGTGTGCAGAAGGAAGCATTTATCTGGCTGTAAAGAGAGGCTCGTGCTCATGACAGGATGTAAGCATTAATGGCGTCCGTCTTAGCCGGGCTGTAATGTTTGGTGGGAATAAAATATTTCTTGTATTAAACTCCTGGTTTAATGGTTTATGGTAAATGGAAAGAGACACTGCTGCTGAGCCTCTAAAGGTATTTTTGGCATTTTGTGCACCACAAAGCAACTGCCATCTACTGTAAATATTATAAGCGATATCTGGAAAACTGGGCAGCTCATACCCAAACAATCTACATAAATGTAGAACACTAAGAGAGGAGTATGCTGAATTTCCCCATTGCAAACACACCTTGGATGAAATCGCTTTAATTTCCTGCTTTTTTCTCGCTTCTTAGGCAGCGGTCTTGAATTGACATGCTTCTCTCTTTAAGGTTTTGCAGAGGACATTGTTTCTCTGCTTGTGATTTTACACCAGTTTTACCCGTCATCATTTCAATAGGTAAACATTTTTTTTAGGTATCATTTTTAATATTCTGAAAGAAACCAGGACTTTTTCAGGGATTAAGGATTCGGATAACTGACATATTTCCTTCAGCAGTGGATTTAAAGGAAGCCTTGAAAGTTGATGCAAAGAATTTGTGCAGGTTCCCAAACTTTTTTATTTTATTTTATTTTTTACAAACGCTCTGCCTCTACAAAGTACAGAATCAGTTTAAGGGACACTGATGTGACTTCTCTGATGATGAGTGAAAGAAATGTGAGGTGCTGAGTCTGTAAATCAGTTGTGCAATGAAATGCTTAAATAAGGAGAGATAACTTGGAAAAATGGACCATGGTTTATTGAGATAGAGAAATGAATTAATGTATCTGACGATTAGACCCTGATGACCCATCATGGCTTAATGGAATCTCAGCGGTGATAGGATTTAGAACAGAAACCCTCCGGAGTCTAGACCCTGGTGGTGGTGGAGGGAGGCTTGGATGGATCTCTGACCGAGGTGTGTGAGGTGGAGATGCAGAGTAGGTGAGTTGCATGAAGTTTAGTCTGAAAGGGAAAATGACAGAGAGCGCAGATTTAAACCACGCAGAGTCGAGGCTGATTGGCTCAAAGAAGGCAGGCGGAAAGATGATGTAATGATGAGTAATGATTATGCACAAGCTTCCTAAAGACTGCGATGACAACAAATTCACTTGAGAAACATCTCTCTGTAGGCGTGTATGTGTGTGCATTATGTGCACGTCTTGGCATGTCTTTCATAGATAAGCAAACAGGATGGTGTGAATTAACCAATATAGAATGCATAAATGAAAACAAAAGAGAAGAAGAATACTTTGGAGATCTTTTAAATGTAAGGATTATCAATAAAGAGCAGCGCCCTTGCTTAGGAAAATGTATGTGTGCTTAGTACTGAGGCACTGCACACATGACGCGAGCTTGAGAAATGTCTGACGGTCCCTTAATGCGTCAGACATGGGAGCAAAATATATATCTCTATATTTATGGCAATACACAAGTAATGAACACTGGAAAGACAAATTTCCAAACGGTAACTAAGTATTCCTGAACTGTGGACAGTTCCGGCTAAAACGCTTCCTGCTTTGCTGAATTAAAAGATGAGTCGAGTCTCCTGATTGGTCCAGAGTGCAGATGCATCTTCATGATTATTATTCTTTGTATCCAACTACAGACTTTCTTATGGATGTGGACCTGTGATGAAGCTACTGACGAGTGGATGATTTTTGAACAAAAGTGATGGATCCTCTGATGCATCATTAGGACTAAAAGACACAAAACATGGGAATCCTGGGGTCCAGCTGAATCTTCTGGCTTAATCAAAACATTCATATGATTCACAACATTTTTTATGGCTGTTATAAACAGAAGCTTTGCAGAAAGAACTAAAATCAAGTACTTTTTGCCAAGTGCTGCCTACTTTAATTAGTATAGCCAATACTTCCAAAACAATCTACATGAACACGTAGCACTGAAAGAGGCGTTTGCTGAATTTCCTCATTGCAGAAACGCCTCACATGAAATCGCAGTTGTCTTGATTTGACAACCTTTTTTCCACGGGGAAAGGTTTTACAGAGGACATTGTTTCTCTGCTTGTGATTTTACACCAGTTCTACCAGTCATCGTCTCACTAGGTAATGGCCCTTTTAATGCGCAATTCCATTCAGGCCTGTTTAATGGAGATCATTATGCTGTAAGAACTCCAGCCATTTGTCAGATTGGCAAAGCATCAGAACACTGTTTGCCTCATGCCGGAAATTAGCTTTCTCCCCTCACTCTGCAGATTCTTACCAGGCAGGAGAGTTTCTATGACGTTTCAAGTCAGTAAACACTCGACAACACTCGATGTGGTATTTACACGAACACATCTCGAAGCTCAGTCACAACGCGAAGAGCGCCGAAGAATCTGTCAACTTCCCGTTTTGTACAGTAAGACCGGGCTGTCAGCCGTCGTGACAACTCCTGTCTTAACGGTGCTTTTCTATGTAAAGGTGTTCTATAAGATGCCAAAAGGGTTCAAATGTTCACCATTTTTCCTTCCTCACATCCAAACTCACTCGCTTGTTGCTCCCCTGTTGTCTGCTCCACCTGCAGCTCAGCTGTCGGCTTCAGATCTCATTTTGGGTTTTGAGTCGCCAGGCGGCTGCTGAAAAACTCAGCAGGAAGATGGGAACTGATGCTCTTAGACCAACAGAGCAATACCAGGGGCCTCTTTCTTGTTTGTTCTTTGTGCTAAATTGACCCACCTATAGCAGGGGAATAGTTGCTGGATTCCACCACCTCCAGAGACAGAAGAGGAATGTACAGTAAAGCAAACATGTTGATAAAAACGTCTAAATATTTCCTTCAGTGTTTGCTATAAAATAAAATAAAAATCTGTCAAGACCGAAAGACAGCTATACCGCAGAATAATTTATGACCATAAATATGTGGGCTTCTGTGTGTCATGTTCAATTTATGCGTGTTTAGACTTTTGTGAAATGCTCTGACAGGTGAAGATGACAGCCTGGCCCTTAAGAAGAAAGTAACCGTGGAAGATGTTTTTGGTGCAGACCTTCACATCCATGACCCGGACGCTAAATGGCTGAGCGGTGAGTGAGCGAACGTGTGTTTGACGTTTAAAATCCGTCTCTCGTGTCAAAACACAGAACATATCCAGATGCTTTATGACAGCCGTCACACAGAACATAACATTGGCATCAAAATCCGGCGTACACGTACATGCAGCAGCCCGGTTTTTCCACCTATTATTCAAGTTCAGGCAGTTCAACTCCATTCAATAACTGTAAACTGTTCAAGGTTTTAAAAAATAAATAAAAAAATAAAAATGTAGGTATCATCATATAAATTCTAAAAGAAATACGGCCTTCTTCCAGCGATTAACAAATTGGATAACTGACATATTTCCTGCAGCATTGGATTTAGAGGAAGCCTTGAAAAGTTGTTGCAGAAGTGTCCAAACTTTTTGTTGAATACTTACAAAACACTCTGTCGGTACAAAGAAAGTGTTGGAGCACCCTGTGTTACTAAACCCACTGATACATCATTAGGACTACAGTGGTGCAGAAGGAAGAAGTTTATATTGGCATTGAAATTATGGGGAAAAGCTGAGTAACGCAGGAAGCCTGAGGGTTCATCCTGCAGCAAAACACCTTCATTACATGGGAAGTCCAGATCAAGCTGGTTTTGTAATGAACTTAATGGAGGGGTGAAAGAAAAAAAGCCTGCAAATGATACACCACATTTTTATGCTGACCCTTTCAAAACCACTGATTTATTTTCATTGCAGAAAGAATTCAAATCATGTGTTTGGCTGCTGGATGAGAAGAAAAACTGTTTTCATTTAGGATTAGAAGATTTCTAGAGAGAAAATGGAACTTTATTTGTTCAGATGTTGTAAAACCTTTGATTGGTAACACATTTTCTTAGTTTGTCCATACAGTATAGTACAATAGAGTGATTATATTTTCTCATAAAAAAAAATACTGAGTGAGAAACATAGATAGTCAAGTCACACACAGCCAACGTGCTAGAGCAAGCCCAAAACCAGACAGCCAACAATAAAGGGAGGCATAGAAATGATTCATAAAGAACAAAGAAAAGCAAAATGAAGAAAAAAGAAAGAAACGGTGCAAAATATCTGACGCTAACGAGTGCAGTGTTTCTATATCTGAAGTTTTGCATTTATTGAACTGTCCTGTCCTTAAAGGATACAAATGAGGGATTGGTTTTGAGTAAGTTGCTGAGCGAGCTGCAACAGCACAAATAAACTGATGTAACTGAGCAAATAAAATATGAAATATTTTTAAACCTGCTTGTTCCACACTACCTCAAATAAACATTACAGTTAGTTCAACAAACAATAACTCTGATTATTCACCTTTAACACACGTTACATCCTTGGAGTCGGCCTTTAAGGCATGTAATACAAACTGAGCATGCTGTGTGCCAGTCAAAGTTTAAATATGCACACTTAATCAGCTTCGCTGTGTCCTCTTTTACCTTAATAAGGTAGAGAATAGGAAGCTGCCACCTGAGCTCATAAAAGCTGGATCAGCTAAGTCTGTGCCCCCTGGTGTTCAACAGGAGAAGTGCTTTATGTTGTTGAATCAGCACTACTTTGTAATAACATTGCATCCATATAGAGAGATAGAGAAAGAAGAGATGGAGGCAGAAGATTCTATCTATCTCTACCATCCTCTGTCACACCAACCCTCTGCATGTCCTCCTTCACCACATCCATGACTCTTTTTCTCTTTTCCTCCTGCCTGGCAGCTCCATATTAAGCATACTGTGTCTAATATATCCACCATCCCTCCTCTGCACATGTCCGAACCATCTCAGCCTTGCCTCTCTAACTCCAAACTGCACGACCTCAGTTGTCCCTCTGATGTACTCATTTCTAATCTCGTCCCCCTTCAACTATGCCACCTGCAGTTCTGCCTCCTGTAATAAATAACACGAACAGTATAAATAAAAGAAACAGCAGCAAGGTTTGATACAGAGATGTCTGTATGTGCTGACAGGCGTGTTCACCTGTCACAAATAAAAGAGAGCTGTTGTACTTTTTTTACAGAGGAATGATTTTTCCTGAAGCGTTCTTCATGTCAGCCCTGCTGCCTCTGTAGTGTGCAATGGAGTGGGTGCGATGGGTTGTCCATGTTCAGTGACCCCCTGTCTCTCACTGACTCAGTGCCTCCAGTGATGGCAATGATGATTCCAGTCTTGTTGATCCTGCTGGCATGTGTGGCACTGATGATGCCCTCCCAGCAAACAACAGCAAAACAAATGGCACGCGTTGCCACAGACCACAGAAGTTACCAGTAGTTACTTCTTTTTAAGATTCATATCATACAGAGAGAATAGTATAAGAAGTTTTTAAAAGCACAACAAAGCTAAACATTAAAGCAGTGTTTTCTACCCTTTTGGCTTTTGGCTTCAGCTTACCCAGTACAAATGTCTCTGATTTTAATAGCTCATCCAAATCGTTTTTCCCTCTGAACTTCATTCTCAGTTTCATTCAGCAGGGTGTTAAATATTTAAAGCGCTACATTATGACTCTGAGTGGATTCCTTGGTAGGGCAGGGGTGTCAAACATAAGGCCTGGGGGCAAGAAACAACCCGGCAATCACTCCGATCTGGTTCACTGGACATTTGGAACATGTTGAGTGTTTTCCATTCATATTAAACCAAACTAATTAAGTAATAGATGCACAATTAAATGACAGAAAAGTTCCTGTTTTTTTAGAAATTTCTGTTTTTAAAAAAACTAAACGAAAAAAACACCCCAGATTTTTCTGTGAATTAACAAAAACTATATTTTATAATTAGAGGATAGTCTGGGCAATGAACTGCTAGAATGGTTTCTGTAATTTTACACATTTATCATGTAGCCTCGCTGATCCAGGCCAATTAAAATAAAAGTGGGATGATGTAAAATTAGTTTGACGTTCCTGCTGTAGGGGCTACAGTGGTTGTAGTGTACATTACATTTGAATAACTTTACATAACGGCATATTATGTTGCACTTGTAAAGTAAAAATGAATAAAGCAAATAAAGCAAAATGAATGTTGATGCAATACTGTTCCCATAAAAGTAAATACTGAGCAGAGAAGGCGCTGCCTTGGTGGAGGTTTGGGCTCTTATACGTTCAAAATAAAGTTCTGATTCAGATTTCAATCAATTTTTAACTCATCCAGTATCTCAATGAAAGACACACACGGAGTCTAAAACTAAAAAAATAATTTGGTTGTTGTTTGTTTTTGTGCTCCCCTCTCTGTATGCACTACTTTTTAAATTTCTGTTTGCCGAGAGATGAGAAGAAGGCGATTGATTGGGGGGAGAAAAAGCATATTTGGGCAGACATAAAATCAAATCTAGAAGATGAGTCATAAAACATTTATATTTTCTGACATTTTTGCAAATCTGAGTTCTGCTTTATGGTTCTTACAGTCATACAGAAATGCTGCCTTAATTAGTAAACAATGTTCAGACCTTCTTTGAGAAGTGAAAGTGCTGCATTGAACCTCTTTGTAAAAGTCGTACAGCGGTTATTAGCCTGACACCCAAAGACTCGCATGTGTACTTTTAAATGCAGCCGTTACTTTTCATGTAGCGCACAAGCACGAAACGACCTTACATCTGTCCTTTTGTTCCACTGTGCAGATTGTTCGACTGATTACTTACATTACGGGCTTATTAACATATAATTAGTTAAGTTTGCGTGTTTCTGTGCCCTTCGCTCACAGCCCTGATGAAAACGTCCTCGGCACCTGACGAAACTCCAGCAATCAATTACGTGACATTGCATCTTGTCAGCTACATTAATGCAATCAACCCCCATTTGGCGCTAATGACCTTCTGATAAGAAACCCGATGGGACAAGCTCACACTTGAGCAGTCCTCATCAATATTTTGTGGGCTTCATTCACAGCGGTGCGTAATTGATCCCCGCTGCTCTTTGATCACCGCTCACATCGGTAGTCTTTGGACTCACCTATGAGTTTCTCACAGACTCCGATTCAAAGGCAAAGTATTCGACCTTCGGATTGATCTCTAAAACAAAGAGCTCCCACTGTCTGTCTGAAGCGCTCGGATTTTTGAAATACACACAGAGAACCGAGCATACAGTATATAACAAAACTCACTCCATCCTCATTAAATTCAATCCATTTAATCCAGTTTTACCCTAGAAAGCCCTAGAAGAGTGAAGGCAACTTTAAACAGAGCCCTTTCACAACCAACAGCAACAACAACAAAAAATTAGTACATCCTTCCTCAGCGGACTCCCATCCTTTTATATTTTGCATGCCCATCTTTATATTTGATGACAGACTCAATCTTCTTGGGCAAAGATGATGCCAGACGGTGGAGAAATGTTCTCCTCTTTCTCGCAGATGTTTTTCTTTCATCTGCTCTTTGCTGCGGGGGTTTTGTTGCTCTACCCTCCACTTTTAAAATAATCCAAAGATTTTCCAGTGGTTTTCATTCAGCGAACATCCCCGCCCATGTTTTCAGTTTTTGTCTTCTTTAAAAACTTTGTGTTTGTTGGAGTGTGTTAGGCGTCATGTTTTCATGTTTGAAAATACCTCCTTCATCAGTGTTTTGTGATCGGTAACACAGGTCACTGGTCTTTGCCGTGTCATCAGCGGACACGTTAGATCCGCTAATAATGTTTTTCTTTTCTTTTTCATGTTGTGTGAGAAACATGAAAAATACTTCTCTTGACAAGAGGACAGTTTCACGCGATGTCCTTCGTCCTGTCTTTGTTGTCACAGAAATCTGTCTCAATGCAAACTCGCATAAACTGCAAAATTATGCGTTTTGCCCAAATCCTTTTGGCAATCCGGCTCCTCCCATACCTCAGCAGAAACAAGGGAGTGCAAAAATGACCACAAAGGTCCATATGACACACTGCAACACAGTTTGAAGGTCACTTCCCAACAGGGTGCATTCATTCTACACTCCTACAATTTGTCCACATCTACTCAATCATCCAGAAAAGGCTAACAGAACTCCTTCACCTTTAGTCTAGAAGGAGTGGAAACGTTATTTAGGCAAGATCGCTGTCTGAGTTTCTAATATTAGATAGGAGAGCGCATCTTAGGCACAGATTTTGAGAGACTCTTGTTAGAGACTGCTTGGTCATCATGACCTCTAAGTCATTACAAAATGGAGCGGCCTGCTCTGAAAAGAAAAGCCTTTCACAGTCCCGCCTAACCACTGCTACAGCAATGTTTCAGCTTAAGGTCAGTCCTCTAGTTCGCTCTGCTTTGTTCAGGTGAGTCCTTACCAGGTGGAGTGAGAAAGCAGTGGTTTTCTCAGGCTTCCTTAAATATGTCGATGCAGTTAGCTTTAATTGGAACTGTATAATTACTTTTGTTGCAGTAGTCACAGATGAACTGACTTTTATTGCACTGAGGTTGTATTTTGAGGTCTTTCTTTGCAACATAGTTTATTCAATTCAATTCAGTTTTATTTATACAGCACCAAACTGCAACAACAGTCGCCTCAAGGTGCTTTATATTGCAAGGTACACCCTACAACAATACTTACAGAGAAAAACCCAACAATCATATGACCCCCTATGAGCAAGCACTTTGGCGACAGTGGGAAGGAAAAACTCCCTTTTAACAGGAAGAAACCTCTGGCAGAACCAGGCTCAGGGAGGGGCGGGGCCAACTGCTGCAACCGGTTGGGGTGAGAGAAGAAAAACAGGATAAAAGACAGAAACAGTTTTGTGTTGTTTTTTTTTTTTAGTAATGAATAAAATCAAATGCTTTACATGTACCTTTTAAAATAAAACTTTTCAATTAATTAAAATTCATATCACAGGTCATACATATGAGAGAAGTACACAAAGCAATGACGGCTGTGCCTGATGTACCGGATAACTGAAACAGTGGCGCCTTGATGGGCTGCAATTAGTCGTTAATATTTCAAATTAAGTTTTTGTAAATCAGGGTTTTATCATGGTAAAAAAAAATGCTAGCAGTAGAAATTTGAATAATTAAGAATCACCGAAGCATATATGTGATACTGTGCGGGGGATCAGAAGTTATATATTATTAATATTATTTATGATAATTTAAAAAGCCTCTGAAACTACAGAAAAAAGCATCGACTGAATGGCCAAAAAAAACTTTATGACTTCCAGCTGAAATGTTTCTCATAAAATTAATTAATTAAATTTGGCTGAAAATGACACATTTTATATGCATCTGTAGTTCCTGAAAATTGTCAATGATGGGATGCGAGACAAGCGTTTTTGAGTGACACAGACAGATGGTAGCAAAATGTATTTTACTTACCTGTTTCAGCCTGAGCTGAGACGCTTTCATTGTAACATTTTTTTATTATTATTATATGTTTAAAATCAGATATTATCAGCTTTAGGATATTGATATGCAAGTCTGTGAATTGTAACATTCAGGCTGATGAAGAAAATAGAGTTTCATTTAAAACTTCTTAAGGAGACACTTCCCTTTAGAGGAAAGAAAACATGAACCTCTCTCTTAGTGCTAAGCTAAGGTCGCTGGCACATCGAATACTCAGAGCCTTTCTAACACTGACCAGCAGGAGATACGTGATTCATTACTGTTAGATCATAAGATAAACCCTGTAGTTTTCATATAAACCAGATGAAAGGCCTGTTTGGCAGCTTACTGCTGCTTTAAATTATAACTGGCTTCGTTAAAAACACTTAGCTGTACATAACCTGCCCGGAACCAGAATTCATACAAGCAACTAGCTGGTGAACTTGGTTGAGCCTTTGATGGCTAAAAAGAGATATTCCTATGAACCCCAAGTTATTTATATTGCTCTGTAACTGTTGGATGCATAAATAAATGATGAGTAATGTTGTCATATCAACTTAAACAGTAATGATGTTGAGTTTTAGTCTTTGCGCTTCACCTCTATGTTCCCAAAGTGCTCAAAAAATCATCCAAGAAAAATTTTAAAGCATTTGGCAAATTGTAGGTTAAACTGGATACTAAAGTGGAGTGGTGTAATAAGGTGGTCATTACTACATTATTTCTAATTAGTAGTCATACTAAACCCATCTTCAAATCGTGCTTTTATTTAAACTGTTATTGTGTTGACAACTTCTGTCTACAGGTAGTCATGTACTACCAAGCTACCTAAATATTACACCTACTGGAGCTGCTTAACCATGGAAACCAATGACATGAAACTCCCAGCATGCAGTTATTTTGCTGATGTTAATCCCGCTTTGCAATAATACCAATTACAGCTGATCGTGAAGTGTCTAGGATGGAAGAAATTTCACAAACGGTGGCCCTTCTATTACAGTACGACACTTGAATTCAGAAAGAGCCATTCTTTCACAGATGTTTGTAAAGGCAGGCTTCATGGCCAGATATTTGATCGTATACACCTGTGGCAAGAGGACTGAAAACTGGAATACAAAGATTGAGATGACGTGGACCCTCCACAACAGTCCCAGTTTCCCAGTTTTTCCCAAGGGGGCTACTCATTTGGAAAATTAACACTGGATTAAAGGTGTGGATTTATACTTTTGTCCCTGTAGTGTATATACCGAGAACTGCCCTTGTGGTGAGACCTGTCACAGTAGTTATTACACAACAGGAAAACTATACTTGCTGCACTATCATTGTCTGTATCTGGGAACAGGAACTGTATGAAATATCATCTCACCCTCTGGTGTTTGCTTTTCATTTAAAGACAATGAGCTGCTGTATCGTACAGTGGAAGGGGACGTTGTCCAGCTTAACATTGACACCCTGGAGCAAAGCGTTGTCGTTCCAAACCAGCTGTTTGTGAGTACATTTTCTCCAAGAACAGTAACTTTACTATCGACTGCTGCTGCTGTACTGAGTGTGTTCCTAATGTGAGTGTGTCTGTGTGTGTTTTTGTCTGTATCCCATCCAGGATAGATCCAGAGCTGCCAAGTACCAAGTGTCTCCAGACATGCAACATGTGCTGTTTGCCTTTGAAGTAAAACCGGTGAGAAATCTAGCTGGAATATTTTGTTTTCTCAGAGTTTGTCCTTTCCTGACCGCAACTTTGTTCTCTTCCACAGAAATACCAACACTCCTATGAGGCGAAGTACATCATTTACAGTCTCGTGACACAGTAAATACAAACTTTCTGTCCTCTTCCTCGACACGTCTTTACTCTGACCATATGTAGCCTGGCGCTGACATCAGCGCCATTTACCTGCGTGCTCTAGAATCTTATGGGAATGCTTTTTAATTCACTTTAGTTTGGTGTGAAGCTTTTTGGCCTGTTTTTTAGCCTTTCATCCATCTATGTCTGCTTAGTTCCCTACTGTTCTGTATTTGTAGCGAGCCAAGCAAAGTCAGCTTGTGCTAAAAAAAGGACATGGTTGATTGATGAAGCCTACAGTGAGGGAACAAGGCTGAAAAGCACACGACTTCTTTGTCTGACTGTGCGTTTATATTGGCATATAACACGTGATTTGGATGCAGTATACAAACCAGCAAGTATGTTTTCATGATGTGTTGTGTTCACAGGGAAACGTGGCCTTTAAATCCCCCTGAGGTGCATGAAGCTTTCCTGCAGTTTGCCGGATGGGGGCCCCAAGGCCAGCAGCTGGTAAGAAGCCCGTACCCTTGAGATTACACTCCCTGAGTTCTAGCTCGCAGGTGGAGCTCTGTCAGTATCAGTCTGCCCTCGCACAGGAGGCACAGCAGTGGCTTGTCACAGCGGCACAGCCAAACCTTGTGGTAATAAGAGGTTTATGCACTCTGTAATGACCGCATTAAGAGCTCTGAGGTGAACGTCCTTTGCTTTGACCTCCATCAATGTCAGCCAAAAAGATTTTTGCTTTGTGACAGCTCGCGAGCCGGTGAGAGACACAGTGACAGATGGCATCTTGGTGGCACAACCCTTGGCTTGAGCAGTATGAGGCTGCTGGGAGAGGAGCAGTAGACACATAGCAATGATTTGTGTGCATGTGCATGTCCCTGTTTTCATTTTAGTCCACAGCACGGTGAGGATATGTTGGCTTTCTGACACATCTTCAAATGTTTGAGGGTGTAGGACTGGAGATAAGCCTCAAGGTTACGGCAATGAGCAAAGTGTTGCATCGCGCCAGTGTCATCACAGAGGTCAGCAGACACGTGTGCCCACGCCTGTTGGTCTGTGATGTCAGCCACGTTTGGGGACAGCTCATGTACAAGGATGCCGTTGCTTGGAGACAGTCTGTATGATTATGCAAACAAATTCTGAATCTTCAATTTAGTTTCACCATTTGGAATTTCCATTCAGTTTACTGACAGAAAATTGCTTCTTTTTTTTCTTTCTTTTTTTTACAAAAGAAAAACATGTTTTGCTGCTTTTACCTTTTAAAACATGAAGAGTACAGAAATAGTTCCATGAAGATGTTCAAACAGAAGTCCTTGGATTCAGCATAGTTAAAAGATGTGTCTCTCCATACAGAAAAGGGATTCAAAATGAGCACTACTGAGAACGAAAAACAGTATCTGGAGTATTTCCAGCTATTGTGAATCACTAAAACTATTTTGGTGATGTCAATGAAACACTCAAAGATTAAAATACTTGTCTGGTTTTTAATGGACTTCAGTAGAGGTCAAATACTGTTGGTCAATCTGTGACTTTTTTTATAATGAAAACTCTTCTTAGAAGGAAGAGATTTGTTTAGCTGTTCTTTTTTATGGAAAATCAGCTATTTTAGGAAACCATATCTAACATACACCATACTGCCAAAAGTCTAGCTGCACACTCACATGAACTTGAGTGACGTCCCATTCTTAATCCATAGGGTTTAATATGATGTCGGTCCACCCTTTGCAGCCATAACAGCTTCACCTCTTCTGGGAAAGCTCTCCACAAGGTTTAGGGGTGTTTATGGGAATTTTTGACCATTCTTCCAGAAACACAGTTATAAGGTCAGACGCTGATGTTGGACAAGAAGGCCTGACTTGCAGTCTCTGCTCTAATTCATCTCAAAGATGTTCTGTCGGGTTGAGGTCAGGACTCTGTGCAGGCCAGTCAAGTTCTTCTACATCCACTTCCACATCCATGTCTTTAATGACCTTATTTGTACACTGGTGTGCAGCCATGTTGGAACAGGAAGGGGCCATCCCCAAACTGTTCCCACAAAACTGTGAGCATAAAATTTCCCAAAATGTCTTGGTATACTGAAGCATTAAGAGTTCCTGTCACTGGGACTCACAGAGCTCCATAGCTTCATAAATGCTTGTAGAAGCAGCCTGCCTGCTTAGGTGCTTGATTTTAGTTGGACAACAAGCCCTGGCTTGCAGTCTCCGTTCTAATTCATTCCATCCATGTGACCATGGAATGTGTTTGGAACATCTGGTTTCAAAGATTTCAATGGGTGAGTGAATACTTTTGGCAATATAATGTACTTTTACAGTCCTCTAATTACCCAAAAGGCTTTTACATATATATCTATATGTGTATATATATATATATATATATATATATAAAAAAACACCCAGCGCGCCCCTGCGGGCGGTTTATCCTTCAAGCTCGGGTCCTCTACCAGAGGCCTGGGAGCTTGAGGGTCCTGCGCAGTATCTTAGCTGTTCCCAGGACTGCGCTCTTCTGGACAGAGATCTCCGATGTTGTTCCCGGGATCTGCTGGAGCCACTCGCCTAGCTTGGGAGTCACCGCACCTAGTGCTCCGATTACCACGGGGACCACCGTCACCTTCACCCTCCACATCCTCTCGAGCTCTTCTCTGAGCCCTTGGTATTTCTCCAGCTTCTCGTGTTCCTTCTTCCTGATATTGCTGTCATTCGGAACTGCTACATCGATCACTACAGCCGTCTTCTTCTGTTTGTCTACCACCACTATGTCCGGTTGGTTAGCCACCACCATTTTGTCCGTCTGCATCTGGAAGTCCCACAGGATCTTAGCTCGGTCATTCTCCACCACCCTTGGGGGCATCTCCCATTTTGACCTCGGGACTTCCAGGTTATACTCGGCACAGATGTTCCTGTACACTATGCCGGCCACTTGGTTATGGCGCTCCATGTATGCCTTGCCTGCTAGCATTTTGCACCCTGCTGTTATGTGCTGGATTGTCTCTGGGGCATCTTTACACAGCCTGCACCTGGGGTCTTGCCTGGTGTGATAGACCCCAGCCTCTATGGATCTTGTACTCAGAGCTTGTTCTTGTGCTGCCATGATTAGTGCCTCTGTGCTGTCTTTCAGTCCAGCTTTGTCCAGCCACTGGTAGGATTTCTGTATATCAGCCACCTCCTCTATCTGCCGGTGGTACATACCGTGCAGGGGCCTGTCCTTCCATGATGGTTCCTCGCCTTCCTCCTCTTTCTTGGGTTTCTGCTGCCTGAGGTATTCACTGAGCACGCTGTCAGTTGGGGCCATCTTCGTGATGTATTCGTGGATGTTTCTTGTCTCATCCTGGACTGTGGTGCTGACACTCACCAGTCCCCGGCCCCCTTCCTTCCGCTTAGCGTACAACCTCAGGGTGCTAGACTTGGGGTGAAACCCTCCATGCATGGTAAGGAGCTTTCTTGTCTTGATGTCAGTGGCTTCTATCTCCTCCTTTGGCCAGCCTATTACCCCAGCAGGGTACCTGATCACGGGCAGGGCGTAGGTGTTGATGGCCCGGATCTTGTTCTTACCGTTCAGCTGACTCCTCAGGACTTGCCTGACCCTCTGCAGGTACTTGGTGGTTGCAGCTTTCCTAGCGGCCTCTTCATCGTTCCCATTCGCCTGTGGGATCCCCAGGTACTTGTAACTGTCCTCTATGTCTGCAATGTTGCCTTCTGGTAGTTCAATCCCCTCAGTTCTGACTACCTTCCCTCTCTTTGTTACCATCCGACTACACTTCTCCAGCCCGAATGACATTCCAATGTCATTGCTGTATAGCCTGGTAGTGTGTATCAGTGAATCGATGTCTCGTTCACTCTTGGCATACAGCTTGATGTCATCCATGTACAGGAGGTGGCTGACAACCGCTCCGTTCCGTAGTCGGTATCCGTAGCCAGTCTTGTTAATGATCTCACTGAGGGGGTTCAGGCCTATGCAGAACAGCAGTGGGGACAGAGCATCTCCTTGGTAGATCCCGCACTTGATGGTGACTTGTGCTATGGGCTTGGAGTTGGCCTCTAGTGTTGTGTGCCACATTCCCATTGAGTTCCTGATGAAGGCTCTTAGGGTCCTGTTGATCTTGTACAATTCTAGGCATTCCAGTATCCAGCTGTGGGGCATTGAGTCATAGGCCTTCTTGTAATCAATCCAGGCTGTGCACAGGTTGGTCAGTCTGGTCTTGCAGTCTCGGCTGACTGTTCTGTCTACCAGTAGCTGGTGTTTTGCGCCTCTGGTATTCTTGCCAATCCCTTTCTGTGCCCCGCTCATGTATTGACCCATGTGCCTGTTCATCTTAGCCGATATGATGCCTGACAGGAGCTTCCATGTAGTACTGAGGCAGGTTATTGGTCGGTAGTTGGATGGGACCGGTCCCTTCTTGGGGTCCTTGGGGATCAGGACCGTCCGACCTTCGGTTAGCCATTCCGGGTGTCTCTCGTTAACTAGCAGCTGGTTCATTTGTGCTGCCAGACGCTCGTGGAGTGCAGTCAGCTTCTTCAGCCAGTAGGCGTGAACCATGTCGGGCCCTGGTGCTGTCCAACTCTTCATACTGGAGACCCTTTCTTGGATGTCTGCCACTGTGATGGTTACTGGACCCTGTTCAGGGAGGTCGCTATGGTCTGCCCTCAGATCCACTAGCCACTGAGCATTGCCGTTATGGGTTGCGTCCTTCTCCCATATGCTCTTCCAGTATTGCTCCGTCTCCAGCCTTGGTGGTGCTGTTCTGTTATTGTTCCCTTGCCACTGAGAGTACACCTTTGCTGGTTCTGTGGAGAACAGCTGGTTTATTCTCCTGCCTTCTATCTCTCTGGTGTACCTCCTCAAGCGGCTGGCCAAGGCTGTGAGTCTTTGCTTGGCAGTTTCCAAGGCCTCAGGTATGGACAGCTTGCTGTATTTCTTATGCACCTTCTTTGTCGCGCCTTTCTGCAACTCCGTTAGTTGGCTAACCTCCCTTCGTGCTACTTTGATCTTGCCCTCTAGCCTCCTTCTCCATGGAGGGTACTGCCCCTTGTGGCTGTTCAACTTGTAGCCAAGCATCTCACTGATCACTGCTGCCGTAGTGTAGATCAGCTTGTTAGTGTCGGTAATCGTGGTTGTAGGTATCATCCGTAGTGCTGCATTAACATCATCTAGCAGACCTTCTGAGGGTACTTCACGTAATCTTGGTAACCGGCTAGGGGGGGTCCAGGTTTCAAGCTTGGCCATGATCCTATCTTTCAGGTCAGTTCCTCTCGCACTCAACGATCCTTCTCCTATCGCACTTGGGGCTATGTACCCAATCTCGGGTGGGGGTGATGATATCTCCCCCCTGACCTGGCGTCCTGACTCCTCCTTGCCGTAGCATTTATGTTGTACCTCGTCAATCTCTAGCTGTGAGAGCAGTCCCTTCTTTCGAATGTTGGAACACTGAGCTACTAGTTGTTTCGCCGTCATTGTGGATGTTGGGTATCGAAGAATCCATAGGTCCCTCATCCTATTCATGTAACCCCTTCCGCCAGGGTTACTTGCGTAGTAGCATTCCAACAACGCCCTGTTTTCGTCTCTTGCCCACCGATGCCTTCTTGTTCCAGTAGCCCACTTGTCGTCAGGGTGCCCTGGTTCCTCAACACCTGACGCGGACCTTGTTGATCCGGGCGACGTCCGAGCCGGCATGCCTTCATATTTATCTGTCTCGCTCATGTCTGCGGTAGGCTCACTTTAGCATAGGGGGTCTAGCCTTAGGACCCTTACTGGATACAGACGCCCCAGGCAGGAATCGAACTTGCGATCTTCTGCTCCAAAGGCGTGTAGTTTAACCACTACGCTATCCAGCTGCTACTGGTATACATATATATATATTTGATTTGATCTCGTGACCATGCAAAATGCACAGAACACACCTTCATATAGACTTGTTTAGAACATGTAGAGTCTCCAAAAATAAAATCCATACTTTTGTGCATCATTTTTCTCCAGTGACTTTCTTGAAGCACTGCAGGAATAATGCACTTGACATGCCCAATTTTCTGTGACACGGCTGCACTCTTCACTTGGAGTTTGTCTTCTTTCAGAAAGCCATTGCCGAGGGGGGCATGGTTATCCAGTTTTTTTTATGGTTGATGACTGTTAGTTATCATGTTTCAAGGATCCTAGTAGGTTCTTACTGATGTACCATCCAGGAATAGCTGCAGTAAGCGACTATTTTACACGTCCAAGTTTATAAAGCATCAAAAATCGTTAGTGGCACAGTTTCCTCATGAACTTGTGTATCTTTTTATTCTTGGTAATGATTATGCTTACCTGCAACTGCCTATTGTCATTATATATCCTGAAAGAAAAACGTGGAACGTCGCTGAATCTGTCGTGCAATTTACCTGCGTAGCTGAAGCTCATTATGGCTTATTCCTTACTGAGCTCTTTTATTGTTTAAAAACTATTAAAACAAGTTAGCAAGCAACAGTGCTGCGCTGGGCGGCATGTTGTTTTGTCATTATAAGCATGCGTGCTATTTCCAACTGACCTGCTCAAATCAAATTCCACCAGCTTGTTTGAGAGACTTCTAAAACAGCTCTTCATTTAGCCTTTTTAGGTTATACAAAACTGTATATTTAGATTGTGTTTGCAAAGGATGAGTGCTGTGTCGACACAATATTGGTTTTGTTGTATGAAAAATGCTAGCCCGTCCTTTACTGAGCTTAAAAGTTTCATCGATCCAGCACCTGATGGTGTTTTGTTTCATTCTCTCACTTACTCCATTTTTCCCTTGTTGACTTTAAATTGCTTTCTGTTTAGATTGTGTTCCTTAAACGAGTTACGGCCCCATGTTTCATCGGCTTTTACTTCAAAGCTTTTCCTTTGTGCTGTAATTGCTCTTATCGTATCATTTGCTTAAATTACAGATACATGGCTGTGAGAAAATATTAACATTTCAAGTGTGTGATGAGAGTTTGCCTTTTGCCGAGGGAAGAAAGCAGGTGAATTTGCATATGGTAATAATGTACCTGATTGTTCCTCTCGCAAACACTGTTACTGTAGCTCTGCGTTTGATTTAATGAACCACCAAAGTTGTGCAGGAAAGGAAAAAAAAATGAGATGAGCTCTCGTCTTTTGTCTCTCTGACCCGGAGATGCGTTTTCTTTTTTTTTTCTTTTTTCTTTTTTTTCCCATCACAGTTTGTGAATATAATGATTTCCCATTAAGTTTATCAGAAGTGGAGCAATTTATCATCAAGTGTTTCATCAGCACAGAAAAATGTGCCGTGTGTGTTTGTGCCTGTGCCTGCGTGCAGCCGAGCATCAGATGTACAGTGAGAGGAGCCAGGAGATGAATCCTGTGACGCTCCCCTCATTAAACCACAAGCAATTACTCCACCATGACAGTGCAATCAGTGAGGCTGGGTCAATGCACGCACACACACACACACACACACAAACACACACACACACACACACAGCGGGAAAATAGATTGTATTGACACAAATAAGACGATGGATTTAAGAGAAAATGACCAGTGAAAGTTTTATTTGACAAAATTAGACGTCTCGCAACTTCTCACTCACCAGCACACATCCGAGCACGCAACTGCAACAACACAAATAAGCAATCATGCTGCTCGCCCTGCTCAGGTAGCTTTGATGTTGCTGCTTTCATCTCTGCCCTTTTGAAATGGCTATCTTTTGGCTTTTTGCACTTTCACTCTTTTCTCTCATCTAATTCCCTTGAACATTAAAAATCACCAAGCCAGTGAGCGTGAATCCAGATACGGATGCCCTACAATTGTAGCTCTGTGAGGCCATTCAGTATTATTTATGACTGTATCAGTTTTGTTCTGAAAGTAAATCTCAACCCTGAAACTTAATGCATGTCTTTTAATCATTTGGTAGGCTGAGGTTTTGGGTTTTTTTTTTAATGTAACTCTTTGAAAGCTGTCCATCCTGTCCCACGGCTGCTTTGTAACACTCGCCAACTGCCAGCTTCCCTCCTTTTTACACTGCCCTGCATTGATCTGTTTTCCTCAGATGTTGATCCCACAATATAAAACTTTGATTTGCTCAATAGCATCCAAAGATCAGAGCTAAAAGGACTTCTGTCTTTCTGTTTTCCTCCATCTTACGAGTGATGTGATGCTTAAATTTCACTGAAGAGGGTACAGCTGACAGGCTAGTCACACCATCACGGCCTGAACTACAGACATCAGACAGTCTTGCATTCATCTGCTTCATACTGGCACCTGTCGAAGCGGTGAAATCACTGGAGTGTATAGACAGAGGTTTTTAAGTGTCCCACGCTCATCTGACAGCGATGCGTTTAAATTCCTTCAGGCGATGCCGCTGTGGGTGCCAAAGGCTTAAATCAGCAGTATAACCAGCAATTTAGCTCAATCATGGCCGACCCCCTGCAGACAGCGCAGAGTTCTCAATGAGCAAGGCGGGGGGGGATTGTAGGCTGGCATCTTTAGCAATGTGTGTGTGCCTGCAGGGCCGAAGCCGACTCCAGCACCTTGATTAGCAACAGAAATGGTTTCATGCCGAGTTGAAGAGGAACCCAGTGTGAACTATAATGAGGGAGATTTCTTTTAACACTCGTGCATTAAGCAGGTGTTGACTGAGAGTGTATCGGCTTGGATTAAGATAATGTTTTGTTGTTATTAAAAAAAAAACTGTTACATTTTTGGCTTAAAGATTTCTTTTTTTTAATGCAAAAGTACAAGAAATATTAATGATGATGGCTACTGTTTCACCTTCTTTTTGTCCAGGTCTTCATATTCGAAAACAACATCTACTATAGAACGACTGTAGAGAGTCGAGCGATCCGCCTGGTGTCCACTGGGAAAGAAGGAGTTGTCTTCAATGGCCTCGCTGACTGGCTGTATGAGGGTAAGATGACTAAAAAAAAAAGTCGTACCAAAATACAACAACGCTCGAAATAATATTGAGTCCTTTATGTTGCAAATGCTGGAATTTTCTTCAGACTTCAGATCAAAGACGGATTTCTTTCATCTTTAACGAGTGGTTGAAGTTGAACTCAATTATGGATTCTGAGAATGAATTGCAAAGGCTCAGTGCACATCTCATTTCGAAACCAGGCCAGCTAATATGCTATTATAAAGTCTCTGCTTTTCAGGAAGGTTTTCTACAACATTTCAGATGCTGGGTTTGGGGATTTTGTCCCAGTGAGCCACAGGGGCTTTAGTGAGGTTGGACTGTGATGTTGACTGCATTTGAATTGATTTTAACAGCCCAGTGTTGTTGCATGGGGTTTAGGTGAGGAATCTGTAGAGGTCTGTCCAGCTTTTTCTCTTTCTCACATTGAGGATTTGTTGTGCCAAGAGCATAGACTGAATAGAAAAGATGGACATAGTCACTGTAATGTAATCCTCCGATTTCTGGATTATTTTAAAAACGTCTGTAAAATTGTCTTGAAACGTAAGCACAGCCCATGATTCAATAGCTTATAGAAAGAGCTTTAGCCCCAATAAGTTGAATTAATAATTTTCTGTGAATTTATCATTTTCTCCCAATGTATATTAGGTTGTTTCAGTTCGCTGAGGTTTGCTGGTATTAGTTTATGCACAGCTCTCTTACAGCCCAGCCACAGCATTTCAATCAGGTTGAGGTCTTGACTTTGATTCGGCCATTGCAGCACCTTGGGGTTTTTTTCTTAATCAGCCCTTTTGTTGCAGATTTACTGCTTGTGCTTGTTGTGTTGCATGACCTAATTCTGGCCAAACTTCAGCTGTTGGACAGATATCTTCAGATTTGACAATATTTTGCTATACAGAGAGGCTTGTGGTCAACTCAGTGACTGCAAGATGCCCTGTGGCTGCAGTTGACAGTTAGTATGAGGTGTTTGTGCTAATATGCTGTGTTTGGTTTTTGCAGTACATGGTGCTGTGCATTATGGCCAGACATCTGCTCTTTGGTCTCACCTGTCAAAAGGACATTGTTCCAGAAATCTGGGGGTTTTGTTCAGATGCACTTTTGCAAACCTAAGCTGTGCTGCCATGTTCGTTTTTAAAGAGAAGAGGCTTTGACCTTTCCAAAGATAACCATTCAATCTTTATCTATTTGTACTGACAGAAACTTTAACTTTTAAAATGCTACCTGAGGCCCTTAGAATCTGAGATTTAGCTCTTGGTTTTTTTGCAGTTTCTCTGAGATTGGTACAGCGTGACTTTGGGGTGAATTTGCTGAAAAGTCCACTGCTGGGAAGATTGTGGCATTGTGTTGAGAGTTGCTGCTGATCATTTAATCAAGTTAATTTTATTAGCAGCATCTAGCTGCTACTTACCCTCATATTTCCCATGGAGGCAGTATGGATGTACTTAATTTAAGTAGCTATAGAGACCATTCAACAGCCTTTAAACATGTTCATTTTTGCTTTAAAGATTGTCATGTTAATAGTCTGCACCCTACTGTACTACTGTAGGGTATGCATGTCTACTGCTGTACTAGTAGTACAGTAGTACTACTACTACTTTCTTCCTGTTGGGAGTTTTTCTGTCCCACTGTCACCAAAGTACTTGCTCAAATAAACCGTATGATTGTCTGTGTTTCCTCCATTTCTTTGTATCATTGCAGGGTCTTTACTTTACAATATAAAGCACACTGAGGCAACTGTTGCTGTGATTCAGTGCTGTATAAATAAAATTAAAGTGAATTGAATTGTAGCATCTAGATTTCCTCTTAAATCTTCTTAAGTTGTTTTTCGGCCAGTTGGACACAGTAGAAATAAGCCATAAATACTTCCACCTCCAGTGTTAACACGTTGAAGTCATAATAACAACATGTGCATTTACTTCAGGTCGTGTTTCTATCCAGCCGCTGAAGCCAAGTTTATTATTCACTTGCTTTTTGGGGTTTTTTCTTTACTCTAAATTTGAAATCCAAATATCTTTCTTTTTAGCATCTACATGCTCTGTTGGGTTCACCAGCTAATTTAGTTGCCAGCTGTGTCTTCTGTTTGGTGCTACAGGTAGTGTTGCCCACGGAAGATTTATAGAGCTTTTTTCGCTCCCAACAGCTGCTTGCCGCATCTGGGTATGCACTCATTAAGTTCACCAGCTAGTCACTAACTTCATCTACCTGCTGTTTGGTGCTCGGTGTTAGTTTGTAAGGTTGTTTTGTGTATTTTCCCACTGAAAATAGCAGCCTGCCGCCCGAACAACACAAGAATGAAAGTAAACTTTAGGTCAGAGGCTTCAAGAAACTTTTTAATATGTACTGCATTTCGACAGCTACACTTGAAAACCATTTTAATCCAGTCTTTTGACACCTGCCTCTCCCTACTGCGTGTTGTGTATTTGTGTGCGTGATTCCATTCGAAAGCACGCAGCTGGCTACATCTCGGCGCCCCTCCTCCTTTAGTCTTCGCATAGCTTGCGTTTGCGTTCTGGCAATTTTAATTAATTCATGTCTGCAGCGCTGCATCTCACTCAGCAGATGTTCAAAAGCCAACATACTTGCGATTTAATATGAGACATTTCCCGATTACGGCATATGTGGGACAGACATTGTAATTACATACCTCTTGATTATGGTTTTGTTTACAGATGCACTGTCATGTTTGAGAATAATCTTTTGAAGTTTTAAGGTAATTTTATTTAGACTTCTGCATTGTTATTTTTATTAATTGTGGATTTATTGCGGGGGAGGAGGGGCCAAGATAATAATGCAGGGCAAATGTAATTGCAAAATGCCAATTATTACGAGGGAAATTCTGTTACAGTGCATGAACTGCTTCAGGGTCGGCTCTAATCGGTTTTTCATTAATGGGATTATTTCTTTGTTGGAGACACAGAACATGACATGAAAGAAGTAATCCATTACCAGTGCCGAAGCAAGATTTGCCTGCTGTGTTTTCCTGCTGTGTTGTAAGGATTTATCTGCGGATAACACACTGTCTCACAAAAACAGAGACGATGCAGCTTATGTATATTTCCCACGCATTTCTTGGAGTGTTCACAGTGCACACTGTGCTCTTCAGGTCAGAAGGATTTGGCAGAAGTTGTATGAATGTGGTTCAAGGTGAGGTTGCCTCATTTCTGGAACGCTGTACAGTCAACTTTAAAATGTTTTTGCTGTTTTTCAGTGAATTTACTTAAAAGGGCTCAAGGAAATGCGACTCATTTTACACATCTATTAAGGTGTTTAACTGTATATACATTTTAAATCTTACAGTACTGTGCAAAAGTCTTGAGCCTTCCCTCGTTTCTTTATATTTTACTTCCAAGGAGTCAGACTTTTTTGCCATTTTTTTTAAATTGGTCTTGAGTGACAAATCTCCAGCCTTTCTGAAGGTTCTTCAAAGTTTTTCATTTTCAGTCCACTCCTTTTACCTTCCTGTTTTCAGAGGAATGTGTTTTTTGCTTGTTAAATCACTTAACACTGATCTATGAATCATTCAGTAATTAAAAAAGCAGCTAACTCAAGGGATGAACCAGTGTTGTGTCTACACATACCGACAACATTGCTACTAACCAATTTTAAACGATATCTTTGTTACTAGCAGCCTGTTGCAAAACACATTTTTTGTTTCCCATGTCTGTAGTTGCATCTATGAAAATGCCAAAGATAACACAGTTTGACAGCCATAAAGTAGTATTTTTTCCCACCAGCAAGGTGATTCCCAAAGAGCTGTTAGCTGGAAACTTGGGATATCTCAGCATGGTGTGCAACATGTCCTTAAAAACCGCAGGAACAAAGAAGGAGTATATAAAAAAAACCCTATACAACAGATGATCAGTATAATCAGAAGCCTCATCGGGTCTCAGCGGAAAGACGGCTGTCATGAAGGGGGGATAACATGGAGAAAAGGCTGCGGTATATCAAATCACACAAGAACTGGACAAAATCAATAGAACAGGTCTTATGGAGTCATTCATGCAAATTTTACATTTTTAGTTCAAACCATGAGGAGAGATTCCCGACAGTCAGTGTCTACAGCCAGCAGACACTCACTACTGTGGATCTTGTCAAAACTGATTGAATTATGGACACAGAAAAGTGCCATCAAATTATAGATCCACCAACATAATCTGGGAGACATGTAAATAGCAACAGCTCAATTTGCCAGCATGACAATGACCCTAAACACACGGCCAGAGCAGTAAAAATATTGCCAGTTCTTTGATTGCATTAAAAAAAAGCAAAAACAAACACGTTTGAACACTATCAGTCATGGATTGGCCTCCTCATGGCCTGGATCTCAACATTATTAAAACAATGTTAATCCCAAAGGAGAATTGTGTTGTCATAGCAGCGTACATACAGTAGACGACAAAGCAATCATAGAAAATTAAGTGTAGAACGAGAGATATAAATGGACAAATATAGAGTAAAATATAATATGGGATAAATATAGAGTTCAGGCTGTGTTAAAGAATAATGGTGATCACACCAAAACGCAAAGAAATGAGGGGCTGTGCAAGCCTTCCACACAGCATCATGCTGAAGAAAACATGCAATTTCTATGTCCACACTATCATATCAAGTGGAATATTTAATGATTCACATTTTTGCTAAAGCATCACAATTCTCTTTTAATTTTCAGACTTAGTGTTGTGGGCTTAAACAGTTCTCAGACAGGAATAATTATGTGCCAGCCTTTGATGCTGATCAATAGTGGTAGGAATAATTCCACACTTGTCATAAGAGAGCATCAACCAACACGAGCTCTACCTTTGATCAGGAGATTAAAGATAGTGAAGTCATGAGACGCTGGAAAGACTTTCACATTGAATTGTCGAGCTGCGGGTTTGGGGAGGTGGAATAGATGAGCTCTTGTATGAGTACAGCGCGTGGGTTTGTCTTTTCTCATGTCATTAACGTCTGCAGATCTGTGGAATTTGGTCGGAAATGCGGTGTCTCTTTTGTGACTGGAGGGTTAGCCAGCCGCAACCGAAAGAGAAAGAAACATCAGCTGCACAGTCACCGTCTCCACTGATTTCTCACAGAGAATATGTGAGAAATGGATAACTGTCCCATCTTTCTGTGGGAACAAACTATAGCATCTATGCAGAGCTTCATAACAGGTCTTTTTAATGCTTTGGCCTTCATAAAACAATAGATTAATTGAATTGTGCTCCTTTTTTTAGAGTCTCTGCTGATTTTATTCGGGCACTGACCTCGAAAAATCAAGCTGCACTGCAACAAATTACCCTCTGCCATAGAGTGAAAATTCAATCAAATTCTGTGTGAATGGCTTCCTTTGCCAGCTGTGACAGCAAAAAAAACAAGATTGGCTAGTTGGAAAACAAAATCAAAATGTCCTCATCAAGGCTGGACTGATCAGGCTGTGCTGGAACATGCTTTTCACAGAGTTCTTCTGCCCCCTGCTGGGTTAAATGCCACCCACAGGTAAAAGGAAACTCTTGGACTGAAATACAAGCAGAGCGAGTATGGAGCCCTTTCCTAATAATCATGTTTTACTTGTTAAGAAAAGATGTTCACCCCACTGCCCGAATAATTGGGCATATTAATCAGTTTCAAGGAGAATACACCAGTAATAGACTGAACTACAGTATTTTGCCACATGTTTAGAAATGTATATTAATAATATATTGTTAATTTGTTTTACAGAGGAGATCCTGCAGACCCACATAGCTCACTGGTGGTCTCCAGATGGACTGCGTTTGGCCTACATGACCATCAATGACACCCTGGTGCCAAAAATGGAAGTGCCGTTTTTTACTGGAGCGCCATATCCCGCGAGTCTAGACTATCACTACCCAAAGGCAAGTCCCCACCAGCAAATCTTACTGCTTAACGAATTCATAGTTTTTACAATGAAAATGTAATGAGTGAGTAACGATAAAGCTCAGAGCCAGGTCTAAGTGGGCGAGGCATCTACAGTAGAAGTAGCAGGTCTATTCAGACTCATTTCTCTCTGCTCATCAGTGATCTGTCCAAAATATTAACAAATTATGTACAAAATATTTTGGTCCTTTGAGAAGGAGTCAATGGTTCAAGCCTGTGTCCATGACAGATTTAGAGGAAGAAGTTAATTACGATGCTCAATATGCAGTTCAGGGAGAACATTCATGTAATGTTTCATTTAAGCCCCGTTATCCAAAAAGAGCTTGTGATTAAAATTAGCCGTTGTTTTAAAGAAACGGATAATAAACTGTGTGACCTAAACATGTGCTGAAACATGACTGAAAGGCACAAACCGAGACTATTCAGTGTGCAAATAAGAAGCCTGTGACTAACAAGCTTGTCGTATCAAAATTATGAGAGATGTCAGTGAACTTCCCTCAAGAGGACAAAAAGATCAGTTATTGCAGCTTTTGACCTTCGGTATCTAATTTCCTTGCAGGCTGGAGAAGAAAACCCTGTAGTGCACCTGTCAGTGGTGAGCCTCCACGGTCCTCTGCACACGGTAGCGATGAAGAAACCTGATGACCCCCGGATAGGGTGAGTGACTGAATCTGAAGGTGCCTCGCTGTGTATAAAGTAACAAGCACCGAGATATATTTTCTTAAAGGAGACAGTGCTGCTTGTCAGAGGTGTCATGTGTTCTCACCTTCTGCTTTTCCAGGAGGGAATATTACATCACCATGGTGA